>NW_007726579.1:310669-364846 GCF_000696425.1 Galeopterus variegatus
CCCTCGGGCGGGAGCGCCGCCGCGCTTCCCAAGCGGCGCACTATCCAGTGCGCCACCGGGCCGGCCCATTTTTCATTTTTTTTTGATAGTCAACCTAATGGGTGTGAGTTGGTATCTCACTGTGGTTTTGTCCTCAGAGTGAATTTTATTTTATTTATTTTTTTAAAAGATGACCGGTAAGGGGATCTTAACACTTGACTTGGTGTTGTTAGCACCACGCTCTCCCGAGTTACCTAACTAGCCATCCCTATATAGGGATCCGATCCCATGGCCTTGGTTTTACCAGCACCACACTCTCCGAAGTGAGCCATGGGCCGGCCCCTCAGAGTGAATTTTAATGATACATGAACTGGCTGTCAATATCAGGCCAGACAGAAGGAATTCCTAGCAGGTCAACGTTTCCATTAGCAATCATTAGAATTTCATCATATTTTGCTTTGGGACAAAGAAAATCTGCCTGTAAACTTCAGCAGAGAGGTTAATTAATTTGGGCATTAGGGTGATGATTTCTAATTTCTTTTTAGTTTAGAAATTTATTTATATTATCATCATGTTTTTAAAAAGTGTAGAGATTTCATATACTTAAGCATTTGTTTAGTGCAATATTTGTATACGGCTCAATAGTGTGTGTGTGTATTGTGGTTTTTAGCAATGTGGTATCAAGGTGCCCAAATTCTAGCTCCCATGGTATGACCTCAGTTACCCATTCACAGTTCCCTGGGTATTTGCCAAAGAATCTTCAGGGGTAGTGTCTGCTCTGTTAGCTCTAGAAATAGTCAAGCCTCTCTTTCTCTGCCGATGCATAGTTCCAGACAAAGGCCTCCACTCAGCTGGAACCCCTGCTCAGCCCTCTGCCAATCATCATCAGCAGTTCTAGGGCAGCTTGTCTCTCTTAGGCTTCAACCTCTACTCCTCCTCCTAACTACCTGACCCCCACCACCACTGCACAAGAGGTGGAGTGTGGGGGGTGAGAAACTACTCTCTATGCGCTTTCTTTCTTTTTCTTGGCTGTTACAGTGACTTTCAGCAAGTTCCATAATTTCCAATACTATGTTGAAAAAGAGTGGGAAGAGTCAATGTCCTTGACTTGTCCCTGATTTTAGAAGGAAATTATTCAATCTTTCACTGTTAAGTATGATGTTAGCTGTAGGTTTTTTTGTAGATGCTTTTTATCAGGTTGAGGAAATTTCCCTCTAATTTTAGTTTGCTGAGAGTTTTTTTTTTCCCCTCTCCCATGAATGGATGTTGGATTTTGTCAAATGCTTTTTCTGTGTCAATCAGACCTTCTTTCTGAGTCCACATTTCTGATTCCAGCAAATTCGCTTTCCAGAATGATTGTCAATGTGAAGAAATTTCTACTTCTTTTAGGTGATCACCACCTGACCCCAAAATGGTTTGGCTGGAGGCCCTCCAAAGGCCATCACTTCAAAATAGACTAGCCATGACAATCAGTACATTTTTCAATGTTAGGGGTATTTGCTCTCAACACCTCCACAGAAAGACATCAACGCAGGTGATGTTGAATTTCATCCAGTCCTGGCCAATTCCTTCCCCCGCCCCCCCTGGCAGCTGGCCTGTGAAGACTAATTCCATTCTACCAACACTTTAATTCAAGGAATCTGAATCTGGATCCTGACCATGGTAACTATAGTCTTTGAGGTCTCAGCAAGTCCTCAAACTAAACTACATATTAACAAAAAGAAGCAACGAATTACATTAAAGAGTGCTCTTTGGAACACTTGTTTTGCAGGAGTCTATGGTGGTATGAGTTTGTGAAATGTTGGTTAAAGGAGGTTAAATAGAATTCCTTATCTGGGGCCGGCCCGGTGGCGCACTGCTACATTGCGCCGCTTGGGAGCGCAGCAGCGCTCCTGCCGAGGGTTCGGATCCCACATACAGACCGGTTCCCGCTCACTGGCTGGGTGAGGTGCGGGCGCGGCACCGAGGTTTGCGATCCCGTTGCCGGTCCCGGTCCGGTACGGGCGCGACACTGAGGGTTGCAATCCGTTGCCGGACACGCATGACCAAATTTTAGTGTTGGAATTTCTAAAAACTTACGAAGTAATCTGATACGAATTTACTAATATTCATAATGATTATTATGCTTAAATCTCGGGGTTGGCCTATGGCTCACTTGTTTTGCAGGAGTCTATGGTGGTATGAGTTTGTGAAATGTTGGTTAAAGGAGGTTAAATAGAATTCCTTGTCATAGGAGGCCTCAGAGCTTTTGAGATGCTAATATGTATTATAAATCTCTCAAGAGGAAGAATATAGGGGGAGTTGTTTCCCAAATTTCTTTAATAACGGAGGTGTTTTATTTCAGAACATCTTCTGTGTAATAAGCTTTGGAGAATGCTGGTTTACAGGTGAAAGCAATCTAAATTCATAGAGAAGAAAGTACTTTTTCCCAGTTTTAAAAAAAGTACCACAGGCTAACTGGTAAAACTCTTGCACAATTCAAAGTATAATATTAAAGTTTACTTAGTTTAAATTTAGTGTTGGGGCCAGCCTGTGGCTCACTTGGGAGAGTGTGGTGCTGGTAACACCAAGGCCATGGGTTCAGATCCCACACAGGGATGGCTGGTTAGCTCACTGGGTGAGTGCGGTGCTGACAACACCAAGCCAAGGGTTAAGATCCCCTTAACAGTCATCTTAAAAATAAATAAATAAATAAATAAATTTAGTGTTAAGGTTACTAGTTTATTTTCCCTCCCAATATGTTGGGGGTGTTGATTTGCATTGGAAGGCTACTCAGGGGAGTGTTTCAGATTAAAAGTTTGGCTGAAAGGAATCTTGAGAAATAAAAACTTCGAAGTGGCAGTGTTTACAGTTTCTACTTATATCCTGAAGATTTAAAAAACTGTTTTGCAAGGACACTCGCAGTTACATTTAGATTTTATTTTTGCAGTACTTTACCGTAAGGCACTAAAGTTTTGAAGAGGAGGGTTAAATTAGGCGTATGGGTTCTGGAATCAAACTGCCTGGGTTCAAAGTCTAGTTCTCTGTTACCCCTGCCCCACAAACTGGGAGACCACAGACAAGCCATTTAACCTCTGTTTCAATTTTTACAGTTTACATGTACTTATAACAAGCCTCAGTAAGTATAGCAAGACATAGTATCACCTCCATTTGACACTTGGTGAAACATTCTCAGAATGTATTAAGTGACTTGCCCAGGTTCATAGAGGTGATTGATGATGCTACAGTGACTCAAAATCAGATATTTATTCATACTTTACTACTTGTGTATTTATTCACTTCATTATATTGCCTTCCAACATTAGATAAAAGAGGAATATTTGCCATTCCAAAATGGAATTAATAAACAGTACAGATTATATAACTTTGCATATGAATAAACAGGTTTAGGATGTAGTTGGGATAATCCATGAAGATATCCTGAAGGAACTCTGCAGGAACGTGAGAAAGCTAGTAATTCTCATCTTTTATTGAGCACCTGGTATACTCATGGTGTTCTACACATTTTGCAAATGATTCTTAATCCTCACAACAGCACTTTGATTAGGTTTTAAGAGATAGGAAACCAGGCCTTTTCCAAGATAATGTAATGATTCCAAAACATACAGAAGATACAGTTCTGCATTTGATTATGGGCACTAATCTACTCATGATAAAATAACATTGACCTGTACACACGTCATACAAACGTCATATCCCCACAGTTGGACCTATCTGTACTACCTTTGAGGAGTACTGTCCAGGTATTTCACAGAATGTCCTTCAACTTGGATTTGTTCAGTGTTTTCCTCATAGATACAGGTTATGAATTTTGGGGAAGAAGAGCACAGAAGTCTGCACTATATTTGCAACTAACTGTGAATCTAATAATTATTTTGAAATAAAAAGTAGAAAAAAATGTTAACTCTCAGTATATTAACTTGTCTAGTCCTTTCTAGCTCTCGAACCCCCCCCCCCCACACACACCTATTAACAATTCATACAGCTCGAGTTGTTTGGAACACGGATAGAGAAACTAAGCTTAACCATATGCTCTCAGCACCGCTTATCTGGCACTTCTGTTCAACAAAAAGATTTAGGGATTGGGGCAGGGCAGGCGAAGTAAACGCACGGGCATGGGAAGGTCGTTCAGTTCCTTCAAATCCAAACTAGAGGCTATTCGGACTGTTTATTCTCAGACCGGAGCCGGGGCCCAGACCCAGAGGTCTGCTTCCGGCTACCGCGGAACAGCTGCACTCCGCGCGCCGGGACCGGTCGGGGCGCAGCTGGAACCGCTGCAAAGGGCCTCAGGATGTGCCAGTCGGGTCGCAGAGGTCGGGGTCCCAGCCTAGTGGAAATACACGGAACCTCCCACCCCCACCCTGCGAAGAGCGCGGGAGCAGGACGGAACCCAAGCGGCCACCTCCCCCTGGACTCGCAGGAAGAAACTGAGACGTTGCGGACGCAGAACGGGCCAGACCAGCTGCGCGTGCCACGCGCGAGCCCTCCCGCGCATGCTCCGCCCGGCCTCCCCCAGCCCCGGGTCCCGCCTCTTTCGCTCCTTCCCCCTCCCGCGTCAGGCTCTCTCCGAGCTTGGCCCCTCCGGCCGGGCGGCCGACGTTCCGCGTGCGTGCGGGCGCCTGACTTCACTTCCGGCTAACGCGCTCCGCTTGCCCCCTGGCCCCGGATGGTGACTGGCGGTGGTGCTGCACCTCCCGGGACTGTCACTGAGCCGCTTCCCAGTGTGATTGTGCTGAGTGCAGGCCGGAATATGGCGGCTGCGGCTGCGGCGGCCTCGGGCCCGGGCTGCTCCTCCGCGGCGGGGGCGGGAGCGGCCGGGGTCTCGGAGTGGCTGGTGCTGCGGGACGGCTGCATGCGCTGCGACGCCGACGGGCTGCACAGCCTCTCCTACCACCCGGCGCCCAACGCCATCCTGGCAGTCACCAGCCGCGGGACCATCAAAGTCATCGACGGCACCTCGGGGGCCACCCTGCAGGCCTCGGCGCTAAGCGGTGAGTATGCCGCACGCCGGGCGGGAGCCGGGCCCGTCGCCGGAGGAGCCCGGCCGGCGGGATGCCGGTGAAGGAACCCGCCCAACCCCGGGGCTCGGCCTCCAGTGGAGGGGAAGCGGGGTAGTGGGAGGGCAGGGCTGGGGGCTCGGGCCTGGCTGTGAAGGGAGGCCCGGAAGCTGATGGAGGAGGACCTTAGGGCTTGGCTTTTTCAGCGGCGGCAGCTGAGAAGGAAAGAGCGGGGAGTGGTGGGAGTTGCCTTTCGGGCCTTGAGCGTCCGGTCTGGCTTGGTCCTCTGGGGGAGGCGAGAAGGCCAGGCCTCTGGGTAGGTCGTGGGAAGGTGTTGGTACCGCTCTGCTAGATGAGAGGCCAAAGGGTGGAAGGGTTGATCCCGGCGGGAGAGGTGGTGGCCGGATGCGAGGGGCGGGGAGCGTCCCAGCCGGCATCCTAGCGCTTCCTTCCTGGAAAGAAGTGGATAGTCAGGGGGCGGTTCACAGGTCCCGCAGGTGCGGAGACGCACCGCCGGCTTCGCGCCCCTGGTGGGGGTGGGGAGGGAAGTAGGCGGGCCTGCTGCTTGAACTCTTAGGTCCTCGCCTGCTAAAGAAGACTAGACCTGCTTCCCTACATCGAGCTCCCAACTTCTACCCCGTAGTGACGAGAAACTCAGGACCCGCGATGTATGAACTGTAGGTTCTTTTGGGTTCGTAATTAGGTGAAACTTCAGGCCCTCTACGTGTTTCCTACAGCGAGCTGGAAATTGGGATTTGGGGGTACGTCTGAGTCTCACCACTGAAGGAGAGCCCTTCTTGGTGGTGTAAACGTTGGTCTAGGGACGGGACTTTTAGAATGCATGAGGTGAATGCTCTGGACTGACCGGAGTGTTTTGATATGCCCTGGCTAAGTTACATTCGGCTGAGAGGACTTTTCATTTGTGTTTAAATGATGAGTTGTTTAATTTAGGTGTTATAGTTTCAGATTGAAAAGTTAGTGTATGAGTGGGATAGACTCATGCACAGAGATATAATGTATACAACTGTCTGCATTAGCCAAGTGGAAGTAGTTATGTTGTCTACCAGTTCACTTGTATTTTAACATGGACAAATAAGGAAAAATGTACTGTGTGAGTAATAAGTCATTTATAAGAGTAACTGGCAATTTAGGGATACAAAGATGAAATTAAAGGTGTTAATTTTTGTTGTGAGAATTGTGAAAGAATTGGATTGTGTATAGTTTATAGAATATAAACCTGGAATATATCTAAAAGATATATCTAAGAGAAAGTTTTGGGTGGCAGGTTTGTAATTTTTTCTTTTCTTGGCTTAGGTGTATGACAGGAGGGTGTCCCAGGTGTAGCAACGATCAATTACTGCAACTTGGACATAACAGCTTGTCACTGTGTATAAGAGGGAGATGCTCATTAGTAATTGGATATATTTCTTCTTAAAACTTACTTAAAATATTTCAAATATGAAAAGGTACAACGAATAATTGCAGTAAACAACCATGTATCTCCAACTCAGCTTAAGAACAAATGGAGTTGAAGGCTCTTGAGTGTCCTTCCTGGATTGCATTCCTCCAACCCTCCCTCCCTTATGAACATTATCCTTAATTTGGCCTTATCGTTTTCATGTATGTCTAAACTTTTTAGTATGTGTTTATATCCTTAATATCTGATATTACTTTTCATGATTTTTGTGTTTGGGATTGAAAGAGTTTCATGGGGTGCTTTTTACGTGTGGAGGCCATGTTTGAGAACAATAATGTGTGTCAGGGTTTGTTAAAATGGTTGGGAAAATTGGACATACGAGGATACTTTAAAAAGTTTGTGGAAAAATAGAATTAAAAGATAATATGAATCTTTCCATGAACTTTTTGAAGACCCCTCATACTACTCTATCACCTGATAAAACTTTATATGGTTTCCCCACTCATTATCTCCTTAGACAAAGGCGTCTTCCCTCTGGGATAGATTGGAAGGTGGCTCATTGCTCATGAACTGGATCAGGAATCATATATTTATGTGCCTGTACATGAAAGGGAAGAAACTAGTTGCCTTAGTGGTAGATTACTTAAAAAGAGGGTTTAAGTGCATAATATGAATGTAGAGGTAAATGCATAAAATAGCACTGATTTGGGATAACTTAATTAGGGTATTTGGGGATTGGCTATAATTGCAAATGCCCATACGTGAGGATTGAGTATGTGATTTAAAGTGTATAGGAAAG
This sequence comes from Galeopterus variegatus, assembly GCF_000696425.1. NCBI lineage: Eukaryota > Metazoa > Chordata > Mammalia > Dermoptera > Cynocephalidae > Galeopterus > Galeopterus variegatus. The sequence goes on from NW_007726579.1 coordinate 317,862, forward strand.
TTTATGGCAAACTCTTAAATAAAAGGATTACAAGAAAAAAAAGGAAATTAACAATGAATAAATTCTGAAACATTTTTATATATGAGAAGTAAAGTTTATTATTAATAATAATTACCAGAGTTTGTATAGGGTCCTGTGTAATATATTCAGATGATTTGGGAGGGAATGCTGCATTTTATGTTTTATGTAGAACATGTAGATATTTAATAGTTTTGCTTTTAATGGTTAATAGAGGTTGGCAGTCCTGTAAGTAGAGAAGGGAGAAGGTGCCAGTAGTGATCATGGTCCTAACATAAACCTTTCCAGTTCATGGGCAATGAGCCACCTTCCTTTCTACTCTAGAGGAAAGACATCTTTGAGGATATAAAGAGCAGGGAAACTATACAGAATTTTACTGGGTGATAGAGGTATTGGTATCTTCAAAAAGTTCGTGGAAAGAAAGATTTATATTATTTTTAATTCCATTTTTCCATGAACTTTTTTTGGGGGGTGGAGGGTGTCGTGGCTAGTCTGTATAGAGGTTGAACTCTGGACCTTGGTGTTATCAACACCAAGCTCCAACCAACCTAGCTAACCATCCAGTCCCTCATGAACTTTTCTTGTATGTCTTTATGGATGCATGAGGTTCATTTTACAGGGTTATGGGCAGCTTATCTGTAGATTAGGATGGAAGCAGGACCTGTATGTACTGTATATGTATTCAGTTGGATGGCAAGGTGATGAGTTTTTAACTGTCTACTAGTATATGTTTTCCAGTGATCTGTATCTGATGTAAAATGTTTGTAAATACACTTTCACTAGATTAAGAGCTATCAGTATATACATAGGTTAGGCAAATATTTGCTCCTTGTTAGTGTTTAAGAGTTAAAATTTCTGAGGCTCTGAGCTGATTCCTTGGCCTGACATTCAGTGATCTCCATGATCTGGCCTCTACCAGTCTCTCTAGTCGTGTCTCCCTATTTTGTTTTGTGAAACTGGTCTATTTAATTTTCTTTTCTAACTACAGTCGTTTTGGTCTTTCTTGGGATGCACTAATCCCCTCCAGTCAGTTACACAAATCTGATCGATTTTTCAAGACAGAGCACATTTTGACTTCCTGATCCCTTTAGCCAGATATAGTCCACTGAACCCTAAGCCCATATTGTCCTATATGTGTCTATTTTAGTAATTTGGTAATTTACTGTTCATGATATGTTTTCTGCTGTCTTGAACCATTTAAATTCCATTTTATTTGGCTTTTTGTAAATATATGTTGTTTGTCTCATCCTATTTCAAGTTCCTTGTGGGAAGGTACCTTGTTTACTTGTTTATATCTCTTCTCCAGAATGCCTAGTACAAAATATTAACCCAAATATATTTGATTTGATGCATGTATACTAATGAGTATGTTAGGTAGATGCTTCCTTACATACTAATTATTAAATAAACACACTTCTTGACTTTTTTAAAAATAGATTTTATTTTTTAGAGCACTTCTACGTTCACAGCAAAATTTAGCAGAAAGTACAGAGAATTCCCATATACTCTGTGCCCACTATCAACATCTGACACCACAGTGGTGGTACAATCGATGAACTTACATTAACAATTGTTATTACTAAAAGTCCAGAGTTTACATTAAGGTTCACTCTTGGTGTTGTACATTCTGTGGGTTTGGACAAATATATAACGACATGTATTTACCATTGTACTATCATATAGAATAGTTTCCCTGCCCTAAAAATCCTCTGCTCTGCCTATTCCTCCCTCTCTTCCCTCCACCCCCGGCAACCACTGATCTTTTAACTGTCTCCATAGTTTTGCCTTATTTCAGAATGTCTTCTTTCACTTAGTAATGTGCATTTAAGGTTCCTCCATGTCTTTTCATGTCTTGATAGTTATTTCTTTTTAGCGCTGAATAATATTCCATTGTCTGGATGTACCACAGTTTATCCATTCATATACATCTTGCTGGCTTCCAACTTTTAGCAATTATGAATAAAGCTGCTATAAACACCTGTATGCAGTTTTTTTGTGTGGACATGTTTCCAGTTCATTTGGGTAAATACTAAGGAACTCGATTGGTGGTGGTAAGAGTATGTTTACTTTTGTAAGAAACTGCCAAACCATTTTTCAAAGTGCTATCATTGCAATGAACGAAATTTTTTTTTTTTTTAAAGATGACCGGTAAGGGGATCTTAACCCTTGACTTGGTGTTGTCAGCACCACACTCTCCAAGTGAGCCAACCGGCCATCTGTATATAGGGATCCAAAACTTGTGGCCTTGGTGTTATCAGCACCGCACTGTCCAAGTGAGCCAACGGGCCATCCAGCCATCCATATATAGGGATCCAAACCCATGGTCTTGGTGTTATCAGCACCGCACTCTCCTGAGTGAGCCATGGGGCCAGCCCATGAAGGAGAATTTCTGAGCTTCGCATCCTCATCAGCATTTGGTGATGTCAGTGTTTTGGACTTTGGCCATTCTAATAGGTGTGTAGTGGAATCCCCTTGTTTTAATTTGCAATTCCCTGATGACATGTGATGTTGAGCATCTTTTCTTTTCATATGCTCATTTGCCTATTTTAATATGTTTATTTGCTAACTTCGGGTTTTAAAAATCAAGAAAGCTACAATGCCGCTTGACCATGCTGTTCATATTACTAGATAGGTCCCTCTAGCTGTTGTTTATTCATGGAATTTAGCTTAATGGTTAGGAAGGAGCTTAGTTCCAGTGACAGATGGTTTGTGTTAAGATCCGAGTTTCTGTTCTGTTTTTCTTTAAACTTTATTAAATGTGTAACCTTGACTAAACTACTTAACATTTCTGTTCCAGTTTCCCTACTTGCGAAATGGGGGTGATAATTGTATTAATTGTGAGGAGTAAGTGTAAATGCACGCAAAGTGCTTCAAACAGTATACTTACCAGACAAGTGACCCCCAAAAGTTACACTTATCTTCTTGTAATTCCCTGTAAATACCTTGCTTTTCTTTTTTATTTAAAACTTTTTCATATTCTCTCTGTTAAGTCTTTTGAATTTAACCTGAAATTTGAACTTGCTAGGAATTTTTTCTGATTTACTACTTTCTACCATCCTGCAGAACCCATCCAATTTTTGCTTTGTTGTGAGAGTAAGGTATTGTTAAGGTATTGTCTTATTTATTTTCTTACTCGTGGTGGTGGTTTCTCTTGCTTCCTGAAATAGGGCCACATCTCCACCCCCTACATAGTACATTTTATATTGTTAGTTTTTTTAATAAGCTTTTTTTTTAAAGGTGTATGGAGAGAGTGTGGGCTTTATGTGTTAGGTAGTCTTGAATTTTGAATTTTATCTCACGAACTCACTGCTTAAACTTCCTGAATCTCAGCTTCCTCATCTGTAAAGTAAGATTAATGTTTACTAAGATGGTTGTGAAGATTAAGCGGTCAAACATGTTAAGAGTGCCTAACAGTGCTTGACAAGTGTATAGTAGGTGCTCAGTGAATGCTAATTCTCTTAAGTCTCTTGGGGGCTTAGTATTGCCATGCTCCTCACGATTACTTTTAAAAATGTTCACTCACTTAATGTTTATACACAGAAGGTAGATAAATATCATTTAAATGTAGATGGGGTAGGCCAGATAGGATAGCTCAGTCAGTTAGAGCACAATGTTGATAACACCAAGGTCAAGGGTTTGGATCCCCATACCCGCCAGCTGCCAAAAAAAAAAGGAAATATGTAGATGAGAATATAAATGTTGGTAACAAATATAATCTATATTTGGGTAAATATCTTTTAGTGTATTGTGGCTAAATGTTAGAATGAAGTTAAGACTGTATTACTAGTTTTGTGTGTATACGGATTATTCATGTAGTATATGTACATAAGTGAATGAAGTGTGTGTGTGTGGGAATTAATCAATGGATATTGTACTATAAGTGTAGAGGAAGTCATGTCTCTTCAGTTTCTGGAGTTCCAGATCTATGTCACAATGAAAAAGTGGGAAAAAGCTGCTCAGTGTTTTTAGACAGACATCCCAGTTTTACATTTCTTTATGAATATCTCTTCTTCCTTTTCTTGTATATATAGTGACTTTGATTTGAGAAATTTGTGCAGTGGTCATAGATAAGAGAAAGATCTTTATGCCAGCTTTGGTGAAGTTGAGATTGAGTTGTCTCCCCCGATATATAACAGCTTCTTAATCATACTTAAAGCCTAGAGCTGCCTGTTCCAGGAAGTCTTGGAGCCTGTGTAGTCCTCAAGAAATACTTTTTTTGGATAAAATCCAAAATCTCCCGGTGATGGAAATTGTAAATAATTCAAACGAGTTCCTATTTACTAGCTTTTGTACATGGTTATAGAGTTAGGATTTCAATATTCCTAGAAGATAGCTGTCTTCTGGATGCATCTGAGTTCTTCATGAAAACTTAATTCAGCAGAACCTCTTTTTGGGCTGTGAGTACGTACTTTTGCTCTATGTCAGTTGACTGAGTTTAGTGATAATAAATGATGACCTAGTTTATGTCAAAGGTGTGCAGTTTTATTAGAAAAATACTTTTCTATAATTACAGTAAGTTTATACTAAGATCTGTTTTTTAAAATTTGCTGTGTTTTTAAGACCCTATATATTTATCCACATTTTTCCATTTACTTCCTGGGTTTTCCTAAATGTTGAATGCTTAAAGATGGTTTTGCTCTAGCAGAGAGTTTATCCTAGTCTTTGTTTTAGTGGTTTTAGTCTTATTAATGAAAGGCAGTATAAGAGCTCAGACTCTGGAGCCAAACAGCTTGGGCTTGAGTCTTGGTTCTTTTTGACCTTGAAAATTCATCTGTAAAACGAGGATAATAATAGTATCCACCTTGTAGGGTGGTTGTGAGAATTAATATGAGTTAATATATGTAAAGCATCTAGAATAGTGCCTCATATATATATTAAGTGCTCTATAAGTGTTTTTTGCAAAATTTGTTATTTGTTTTTCTTTTTCTTTTTTTTTAAATTCTTGTGGTAGCAGTGGCTAATTGAAAGGTTGCTGAGTGCAGTAACTGTTTTTGCTATAGGTATTATATTGACATTGTGGTATTTTCCTTTAGTTTCTACGTAGGTAGAAGTGTGGCTGGGTGAACTCTAATACACATAATTATAAGAGCAATAATTTTTTTTATATTCTAGGAGAGTTATAAACTGTATGCTAATTGACTTTAAAAAATTTTTTAAACTTTTATTTGCATTTATCTAATGCTGAATTTTTTCTTACACCATAAGTTTTTTTGTTTCTTCAGTTTCTTCTGGGGTATCTTTTTCTTCTGTGTAACCTCCTCTTATGGTTTAGGAATGATTTGTTCCTTTTCAGTAAGGATCACCTTGATGTGGCAGGGGGAGCTCATGTATGGGTTAATCCGACCATGAGCTCTGTAAAGATGGTGGCACATCTTGAGTACTTTATTTGGATGTTCTCATTGACCAGAGAATCTACATCTAAACCCTTACATTCAGCATTACTCTCAGCATTTTTAAGCATGCGCAGCAAAAATTCACTCTTTTGGGGCCAGTGACCCTGTGTCGAGCTCCACTGTTTGGTCTGGGCACACCTACCAATGCCAGAACGGTACACATTGCTTTTGTCAAGTGACATCTTTCAGATACTTGGTGGCTTTTTGGATATACATACCGTTGATGACTTAGGCTCTTTCATGGTGTTCTTAAAGTGAACACGAAGATTTGAACCTCTTGAATTGCATGATTTTTGGGGTTTTCTAGATCAAGTTAACAGTGAACCATTTTCACAGATCACCTTAGGCTTATGGGAAGAGAATGTTAATTGATTTTGAACTTGAAGTTGTTAAAAGAGGAAGGTGATGTGAAGAGCTCATTGATGGGTATTCATTCAGGCATTTATTGAATACCTGCTAGGCATGGGGAGCAAAAAATAGTTAACATTTTTGCCTTTGAGTGCATCTAGATGATGCTTTTAGGTAAGCCATTTTAGCATAATCTTATAAGTACTATAGTATAGATGTGCAGAATGTCGTGTGAATACAGAGGAGGGAGTTTCTTCAACCTGAGGGAAACAGAAAACTTCTCAAAGATAGCATTTATGATCAGTTTTGAAAGATGGAGATAGTGGGACGGGAATGTTATGGAGATGGTCATCGTAAGTCAGGGTACTTGCTTGTGCCAAAACATATTGGTCTTCAAAAACATGGTGAATTCAAGGAAGAGAGGCAAGTGTTTTGGAGGGGGGGGTTGGCATCTAGAGTATGTGTGGGGATGGTTAGGGTTGAAGCTCAGAGATAGGCAAGGACAGGAGCATAAGATGTCCTTTTGAGAAATTTGGACTTGGTGTCAATAGTAGGGAGCCATTGTAGGTTAATGACATGATCAAAATTGTGTTTAGAAAGATTTGAAGCTAATGTCCAGATGTGAGAAGTGATGTGAGCCTGGTGTTAATTTGAGAAGTAGGGATATAATTTGGTGAATGTGAGGGATTGTAAAAATTGGCATGGTGACAATTACTGTTAGGTTCCTACTTGGGTAATTTTATTAATCCAAAATAGACACTACAAGAAGGTGTGGTGACTAGTTTTTGTTGGAGAAGGCTAGGAAGCAAGAGGGAAATAATGATTTCAGTTGTGTTAATTTTGAGGTTCTTGAAAGACATCCAAGTGGAGATGTCCAGAGGCATTTGGAAATTCAGGGTTGAAGCTTTATGATTTGGGAGTACAGGTTTGGAAGGCATTGGCATTTATAGAGAAAGCCCAGTCTAGTGGTTAAAGATATTGGCTCTGGAGCCAGATGATTTGAGTTACAGTCTTTGTTGACCACTTATTAGCTGGGACCTTAGTTAGGCAAGATGCTTAACCTCTCTGTAATTCATAATTAATACTTAACTCATTGGGTTATTAGAATGATTAAATAAACTGATACATGTAGTAGAACACTACTTGACACACCACAAGCACTCAATAAATGTTATGTTTTGTATTGGTGTTTTACATTATATAGTTCAATTCAACAAGTGTTTGTCTGCCTGTTTTAGTCCATTTTGTGTTGCTATAACAGAACACCTGAGACTGGGTAATTTATAAAGAACAGAGATTTATTTGGCTAACGATTCTGGGACAGCTGAATCTGGCATGGGCCTCAGGCTGCTTCTACTCAGGGCCAAAAGCAGCAGGGAGCCAGCGGGTACAAGTAGATCACATGGTGAGAGAGGAAGCAGAGAAAAAGTGCCAGGTTCTTTTAAACAACCAGCTCTCACTGGAACTAATAGAGCAAGAACTCACTCATTACCCCTCCTCCCCCAGGGAGAGCATTAATCCATTCATGAGGGATCTGCCCCCATGACTTGAACAGCTTACAGCACTGTCACAGTTTTGGCAGGGACAACACATCCACACTCTATCACTGCCATAGGGGAATAATCAGATGAATTTGAACCTTCCCTCTCCCCATCTCCCACCCCAACTTGGAAAGCTTTCTAGAAGTGATACCTCAGCTGAGACTTGAAGGATAAGGAGTTAGCCAGGTAGAGGGAATGGCATAAGCAAACATAGAGCCATGAAGTGAAGCAGGTAATATTTTTTACAAGCAGTGTGTACATAAAGCATGAGGAAGGAGGTGATAAGATATCCTGAGCATCTTGGATTTCGTCCTCCTAGGTTATGGTTCCCATATTTTAAAGTACAAGAAGTCTCAGTTTAAGGTAAAAAAAAAAAAAAAAAGTAGGGTTGTGTTATGATAGGAGCTATGTTTTAGTATTAGATAGTTGAGAAAATATTGCAAAAAGCTGCTACTTTTAAGTTAATTTTAATTTTAGACTTTTGTGTGTTTGAAAAATACTACAACATACAATGCTTTGGGCTCTCCCTGATGGCTTAGCTTTAAGATTTTTGGGGAGGAGAGGGGACATCTGCCCTCCAACTTCAAAAATTTTGTTGCGCATCTCCTCACTTGTTATTTTCATTTGTAGCCTTGTTTAATGCCCTCTTTATTTCTCTACTGTTTTTCCAGTGGGAGTAGAGGTAAACATGGGTGTATTATATCCTTTTTAAACTGGAGATCTCTAGTTATAACCATACTTAAGTCATTGAACATTTAGTAGTCGGTCCTTAGGAATGTTGCCTATAACTATGGATAGAATAATAATAGATTTATAATAATAATATAGTATATTAATATTAGTGTAATTAATATTAATATAGTAATAATAGGTTTCTGTAATGTAGTATGTAAGAACAGTGGGGAGGGGAGCGGGAAGTACCTTTCTGATATGTGCATTGCATTACGTATGGCCTCATTAAAAGGGTGCCTTTGGCAAGATATTTCTCTGAGTTATCATCTTTATTTATTTTTTATTTTTTATTTTGTCTTTTGTCTTTTTTCCGTGTCTGGCAATGGATCGCAACCCTCAGTGTTGCCCCCGTACCGGACCGGGACCGGCAACGGGATCGCAACCCTCGGTGTTGCTCCCGCGCCTCGCTCAGCCAGTGAGCGGGAACCGGTCTGTATGTGGGATCCGAACCCTCGGGCGGGAGTGCCGCCGCGCTTCCCAAGCGGCGCACTATCCAGTGCGCCACCGGGCCGGCCCAGAGTTACCATCTTTAAAATGGGCTAATAATACTTACCCAGACTACTTCATTATCTGATAAGGTAAGGTATGTAGAAATTCTTTGTAAACTGTAGCACTTCAAATGTAAGGGCTATAAAAAAAAAAGTTAAGATAAACTTCTTGGGTATAGAAAAAAAGAGGTACAAATAGAAGAAAGTATAGAAAGGAGATAATGGGGGTACAAATAAGAAACATCACATATTGCACACAGGTATTGATATTCAGTATTTTACCCCACAGATACATACAATCTATAATGTTTCAATTTTTTAAAAAAATTGCTGTATAAAACAGTCTGTAGGCTGGCCCGGTGGCGCACTGCTACAGTGTACCGCTTGGGAAGTGCGGCGGCGCTCCCGCCGAGGGTTCGGATCCCACATACAGACCGGCCGCTCACTGGCTGAGCGAGGTGCGGGGGCAACACCGAGGGTTGCGATCCCGTTGCCGGTCCCGGTCCGGTCCGGGCGTGACACTGAGGGTTGCGATCCGTTGCCGGTCAGGAAAAAAGACAAAAAGGAAAAATAAATAAATAAATAAATAAAACAGTCTGTGACTGGGACAGTGTTCCTAAAAAGAAGTAATTATGATCTAGTTTGTGTGTTTTGAATCAGGGATGTATTTTAGAGGAGGTATATATCAGGATGTATACTTAGAGGAAGTGATTGAATTTTAGAGGAGGGAAGATAGGAATGTCTTCTTTGAGGTTTATTGTGGGCACCAGGAATTTAAATCTTTATGATTTGTTTCTGTACTTTGATTTATGAAGTAAGAGAGAACTATAACTCGGGAGATGGCACAGGGCAGTGGTTCTCAGCCTTAGTTGCTCATTAGAATCATCAGGGGAGCTTTTAAAAAAATATCCTGCTTGGGCCCTATTATTCTGACTTAAATGGTCTGGAGTAGAGCCCAGGTATAGTATATATATATTTTTTTTCCTTAAAAGCATGCCAACTGGTTCTAATGTGCAGTGAGGTTTAGAGATTCAGACTTTGCCTAGGATCTTAGATGAGCAAGTTTATTTTGTATGTTTGGGATAAATGAGAGACAGTTTTCATTTGAATTGAATAATATTCTATTTAGCCTTAAACATTTTTTTTCTTTGTAAGAAAAACCTCTCAGGTAACTTTGCTAATAAAACCTACCCCATTATATTTTAAGTTGTATTTAGTGAATATGTAATTGTGAGGAATGTCCTCACTTGTCCAGTGCCAAAGGATGGACATAGAAACATGAGGTGTACAGCAAAGCGAGACTTTAATTATGGCTTTGCGAGTCTGGGTGGGTGTGAATAGGACAGGCACACAGAAAAGGGCTATAATAAACAATTTATTCCCTAGTACACAAGTCCTTCCCCCCAGTTCCTCATTGGCTGAGAGTACTATGGGGTGCACAGTCTTCCCGGGACGACACCTAAGATTTATTACCCCCTTGTAAGAAATTTCTTTGTCTGAGGGCTCAGGACAAGCCTGCGTAAAAGGCCCACTGAAGCCCTGAGAAAGGAGAAACCATCCACAGGAATGAAGAAAACAGTGGGGGCTAGTAATTAATTACCATCTCAAGGAGAGCTCTATCTCTTTCGGTCTGGGCCTGAATTAGTTAAAACACCTTCAGATACGTCATTTCTGAAAATCAATCACTTATTTTCTTAGAGTAATGAAGTATGCAGCAAGGATATATCAAGGACCAAATTTCTATTTTGCTTTCTATTTTGTACTTTTCTGTTGTAATTTATTTTTGGTTGATTTTTGAATCAAGTAAGTGCTCTGATACTTTTTCATCGAAATGCCGCTATAGCACTATAGAGTGACTTCCTCATACGGAGAGGGGAGAAGGGCAGAAAGGGAATAGGGAAGGCAGAAATGGCTGGGGTATCTACCACCTGATTAACTAGTATACCTAAAATGTTTTTGTTTCCTGTTGTATTAAAAACAAACTGAGAATATTGCATTTTACCACATTATAGCTTACTCTTAATGTACTAAAAAGTTCCTCAAAACTATGTAAAGTGATTCATTTATTCAAAAACATTTGTTGTGTGTGAAGCACTAGTGATACAGCAATTCAAGTATTTGTTTTCGTAAAGCTCATGCTTTAGCAGGATAAGATCTATTGTACATATATACCCATACTAGATATGTCACGTGGTGATAAATACCAGAAGAAAAATTAAGGCTGGTATAAGAACGGTGATGTTAAGTTTGTGCTGTTAGGTGGTCTGGGAGGACCTCTGATGTGGTGTTTGAGCAAATATCTGAATGACGGGAGATAGCAGCAGTGCAGATATCCAGGGGAAGTTTCCGTTGGCCTGGCTGTTACTATTGTAGGTAAAACCAGCTAGATGGATTTTCATCATATTTGGATGGAACTTGACTTGGACTGACTTAAAATGTAGGCTATATGAGGAATGATGAAAGGTCTGTGTGACTGCCATTCTGGAGATATGTGCCATCTATATTAAACAGAAAACAGTAATTTCAAATATGAGCTTCAGATAGAAATTAACAAGGGCGTGCCAGATTGTAGAATTGTATTGATTTGTAGCTGAGTTGCTTCTTGCATTGACAACTTTGTGCACGAACAGCCATTTTACAGATGGTTATGGGTTCTTTTGAGCAACATCAGATAGGGAAGTTGGTTCCCAAATTTTACTTAATTATAGCCAGGTCAACATCCTGAAGGAAGATGATAACCTATGTGTCCCAAGGAGTTGATAGATTTAACTTTAACAAATTGAATAATTTATATGAAAAAGACCACACAGTATCTTGCAGGGAATAGTAGGTCTTTAAGAGATTGAGCCTCATCCATGGAAATTCTTCAGTGGTGATTATGTTTTCAGAACTTTCTCAATTGATGTTAGATACTTAAGAATATAGTAAAATTACAATGGTCTGGTGGCAATTTTGGTTAAAGTGAAAAAAGAGAATTGTAATTTAGAACTCTTCATTCCAATAATTCTGTGTCTTTTGGACACCCTCCTCTGTGCTTAGGTAGATGTTGGTTCTCCTGCCTGGAACAATACTTTTCCTGCATTGCATTTTGTCATTTGTTACCCTTTCTTCATGGACTAGTCTCTGAACTTTACCAAACTTACTTTGTTTTGCACTGAGTTCTGTTTTCCAGGAATAATCATTTTGGTGGTACTAACAACTTTTCTCTTATTAAATGATTTCATTTTTGGTTAATTATACTTTAAAGCTTTGTGGGAACATAACATTAATTTTGCACCTTCTTTATTTACTTTGAATGATATTTGTATATAGTACATTATAATAGCCTATTTTAAACATTGAAGTCTGATAATATCCCAGTAGAAATGGAATTTTACATTGTGTTATTATCAGTTTGTGAAGATAATGTATTTCTTTTTTTTATTTTTATTTTTGGCAGCTGGTAGGTATGCTAAGATAATGTATTTTTGACAGTATTTTTGTAAGCTTCGTAGGGATGCAGTGTATTGATAAGTAGTTGACTGTTTTTTATAGTGGGTATTAAAATTGGTAACTGATTTTAAAAACAATTTCTTTTGATATTTTCAATTTAATTATAGGATGTCAGATACACTAAAGAAAATAATAATCACCTATGATTTCATTACTTAAAGATGGCCATCGTTAACATATTTTGGTAGTTCTTTTTACTTTTTCCTATTTAATATATTTTTATACAGTTTGTGTCATAATAATGTGTTATGAACTACCCTTTGCCCCTTGGTTAATAGTATATTGTGGATGTTTTCTCATGTCTTTTTTCTTTTACAATATCATTTTATTTTATTTTATTTTATCAATTAATTAATTAATTAATTAATTTTTAAAAGATGACCGGTAAGGGGATCTTAACCCTTGACTTGGTGTTGTCAGCACCACGCTCACCCAGTGAGCTAAGCGGCCATCCCTGTATGGGATCCAAACCTTTGGCCTTGGTGTTATCAGCACCACACTCTCCTAGTATATTGTGGATGTTTTCTCATGTCTTTTTTCTTTTACAATATCATTTTATTTTATTTTATTTTATCAATTAATTAATTAATTAATTAATTTTTAAAAGATGACCGGTAAGGGGATCTTAACCCTTGACTTGGTGTTGTCAGCACCACGCTCTCCCAAGTGAGCTAATCGGTCATCCCTATATGGGATCCGAACCCAGGGCCTTGGTGTTATCAGCACCGCACTCTCCTGAGTGAGCCACGGGCCGGTCCCTACAATATCATTTTAAAAAATGTTTTTAATGACTATAAAGTAAAATTCCCTATTTTTCGTGTACTGGTAACACAAGCACACAGATGCATGGATTCATGTAACCACACCACTATCGGGATAGAGAGCAGTTGCAACACCTGAAAAAATTCCCCTCTGGATCTTTTTGTAGTCACACTCTGCCCACATCACTAACCTGTGGCGATTACTGATCTGTTCTCCATACTATAGTTTTGTCTTTTCTACAGTGTCATAGAAATGGAATCATACAGTGTGTAACTTTTTGGTACTGGCTTCTTGCACTTAACATAATGCCTTTGAGATTCACTCAAATTGTTGCATATATCAGTAGTTCATTCCTTTTTCTTGTTGAATAGTATTCCGTTGTATGAATGTATTACCATTTATTTAGCCAGTCACTCTGAAGAATGTTTGGGTGTTTTCAGTGTTTGGTGATTAAGAATAGAGCTACTATAAATGTCAACGTACAGTTTTTTTTTTGGTGTGTGAATATAGGTTTTATGTCTCTAGGGTGGCATTCAACTTCATAAGAAACTGTCAAACCTGTGTACCATTATGCATTTACATTAGAATTGTATAAGAGTTCCAGTTGCTCTCCATCCTTGCCAGTGCTTCATATTGCCTGTATATTGTAAAGATGACCATACTACCCAAAGCAATTTACAGGTTCAGTGCAATCCCTATCAAAATCCCAATGAGGTTTTTTTTTTTTATTTCCTGCAGAAATAGAAAAATATATCTTAAAATTCGTATGGAATTTCAGGGGACACTGAATAGTCAAAGCAACCTTGAAAAAGAACAAAGTTGGAGGATTTACACTTCCTGATTTCAAAACTTACTATAAAGCTACAGTAATTAAAACAGTGTGATACTGGCATAAAGGTATATAGACCAATGGAATAGAATAGAGAGCCCAGAAATAAACCCTTGCATGTATGGTCAAATGATTTCCAAGAAGGGGATGTAGACCATTGGGAGGAAAGGACAGTCTTTCCAACACATGGTGCTGGGAAAACTGGATACTCACATGCAAAATAATGAAATTGTTCCTTTACTAACACCATATATAAAAATTAACTCTAAGTGGACCAAAGACCAATGTAAGAGCTACAGCTGTAAAACTTATAGAAGAAAGCATAAAGGAAAAGCTAATGACATTGGATTTGACAGTGATTTCTTGGATATGACACCAAAGACACAGGCAACAAAAGAAAAAATAGACAAAGTGGACTTCATGAAAATTTTAAAAATTTGGTGCATCAGAAGTTACACTATCAGGCAGGCCCCATGGCTCACTTGGAAGAGTGTGGTGCTGATAACACCAAGGCTACGGGTTCGGAGCCTATATAGTGATGGCTAGTTAGCTCACTGGCTGAGCGTGGTGCTGACAACACCAAGCCAAGGGTTAAGATCCCCTTACTGGTCATCTATTTTTAAAAAAAAAAACAACGTTACACTATCAACAGAATCAAAAGACAGGCCACAAAATGGAAGAAAATATTTACAAATCATATATCTGATAAGGGATATCCAGAATATATGAGAGTACTTAAAAAAATTCATCAAAAAAGTAGAATTGAAAGATAATACAAATCTTTTTTTTTTTTTTTTTAATTAAAGTGACTGGTAAGGGGATCTTTTTTTTTTTTTTGTCTTTTATCTTTTTCCGTGTCCGGCAACGGATCGCAACCCTCAGTGTTGCCCCCGTACCAGACCGGGGACCGGCAATGGGATTGCAACCCTCGGTGCTGCTCCCGCGCCTCGCTCAGCCAGTGAGCGGGAACCGGTCTGTACGTGGGATCCGAACCCTCGGGCGGGAGCGCCGCCGCGCTTCCCAAGCGGCGCACTTATCCAGTGTGCCACCGGGCCGGCCCCTGGTAAGGGGATCTTAACCCTTGACTTGGTGTTGTCAGCACCATGCCCTCCCAAGTGGGTGAACTGGCCATCCCTATGTAGGGATCTGAACCTGTGGCCTTGGTGTTAGCACCACACTCTCCCAAGTGAGCCACAGGCTGGCCCGATAATACAAATCTTTCCATGAACTTTTTGAAGTACTCTCCTATAAGTCAACAACCACAAAAACAGATAACCCAATTCAAAAATGGGCAAAAGATTTGAATAGACATTTTTCCAAAGAAATATTCAAATGTCTAACAAGCATGTGAAAAGATGCTCATCATCACTAATCACCAGGGAAATGCAAATCAAAACCACACTGAGATACCACATTACACCCATTAGGATGGCTATTATAAAAACAAAACAAAACAGAATAACAGGTTTTGGTGAGGATGTGGAAAAATTGGAATCCTTGTGCACTGCTGTTGGGAATGTAAAATGGTACAGCTGTCATGGAAAACAGTATGGAATTTCCTCAAAAAATTAAAAATATAATTACCGTATGACCCAGCAATTCTGTTCCTGGGTATATTACCCTGTATTAGTCTGTTTTATGTTGCTATAACAGAATTACCCGAGACTGGATAATTTATTAAGAACAGAGGTTTATTTGGCTTACGAATCTGGGACAGCTGCATCTGGCACGGGCCTCAGGTTGCTTCTACTCATGGCGGAAAGTGGCGATGGCAGGTAGAAGCAGATCACATGGCGAGAGGAAGCAAGAGTGAGAGAGGAGGTGCCAGGGTCTTTTTAAACAACCAGCTCTCACGGGAACAAATAGAGGGAGAACTCACTCATTAATCCCTCCACCCCCAGGGAGAGCATTAATCCATTCATGAGAGATCGGCCCCCATGACTCAGTTTCCAACACTGCCACATTGGGGATCACATTTCCACATGAGTTTTGGAGGGGACAACACATCCAAACTCCATCATATCCCAAAGAATTGAAAGCAGGAAATCAAAGAGATATTTGTACACCAACATTCCTAGCGGCACTATTCAAAATAGCCAAAAAGAGGAAGTAGCCCAATTGTCCATCTATTGATGAATGGTTAAAAGGTAGGAAATTATGACATGTGCTACAACATGGATGAATCTCAAAGACATTATGCTAAGTGAAATAGGCCCGTCATAAAAGGAAAACTACTGTATGATTCCATTTACATGAGGTGTGTACTTAGAGTAGTCAAATTCATAGAGACAGAAAGAGTAGTGGTTGCCAGGGGCTGCAGCAAAGAGGCACGGAGAAGTTACTGTTTAATGGGTACAGTTTCGGTTTTGTGAGATGATGGTGATGGTTACACGAGTGTATGAATATACATAATGCCACTGAGCTATACACTTAAGTGGTTAAAATGGTAAGTTTTATGTTACCTATATTTTACCACAATTTAAAATAAATAAATCAAACGGCCATGTTTATGTAGTTCTATCTCTTGATTCTCTTGTGTTCATTTGAACTATATGTCTGCCCCTTTGTCAGTACCACACTTTATTGTGGTATCGTAGCTTTATAGTAGATCTTAAAATCACGTAATGTGATTTGTTCAGCTTTATTCATTATCAAAATTATTTTGGTTATTCCAGTTCCTTTGCCTTTTCAAATAAATTTTGGAGTCAGCATATCTATATCTTAAAAAGCCAGCTGGGATTTTGATTGAAATTGCATTAAATCTGTAGATCAATTTAGAGAGTATTGACATCTTTACTATGTTGACTCCTCCAGTTCATGAATGTGGTGTTACTTAGGTATTGATTTCTTTGATCATGCTTTTGTACTTTTCAGCATATATATCCTGTGTGCCTTTTGTGGAGATGTATGTCTAAGTATTTTATTTATTTTATGTTTTTAGAGCTATTGTAAACTGGTATCGTTTTCTGTAAATTTCAGTCTCAGATTGACCATTGCTAGTATATAAAAGTATGATTTTTTATCTATATAGATAATCATGTCATCTATGAGTGGGACAGTTTCATTTCTTTTTAATTTGTATGCCTTTAATAGCCTTTTCATTTCTTATAGCAATGACTAGGTCTTCTAGTATGATGTTGAATAGGAATGGTGAGAATGTATGTCCTTGCCTTGCTTCTGATCTAAAGGGGAAAACATTCAGTCTTTTACCTTTTACCATTAGGTATGTTGACAGCTGAAGGATTTATGTCTTCTGTCAGGTTGAGGAAATTCTCATTTATTTCTAATTTGCTGAGAGCTTTTATTATGAAAGGATGTTGAATTTTGCCTACCCATCCACTGACTTATGTAGTTTTTTTTCTGTAGACTATTAATATGGTAGATTACATCACTTTTTGAATATTGAACCAGTTTTGTGTTCCTAGGATAATCCTATTTGGTCCTGGTGAACTATTCTTTTTATATATTGCTAAATTCAATTTGCTTTTTATTTTGTTGAGTTTATTTAATTTTTTGGCACCAAATTTCATGAAGGATAATGGTATGTGGTTTTCTTGTATATTTTCTAGTTTTGCTATCAGGTTAATGCTGGCCTCATAAAATGAGTTTGGAAGTGTTCCCTCTTCTGTATCGTGGAAGAGATTGTGTAGAATTGGTGTGACATCTTACTTAAATTTTTGGTGCAATTCTCCAATGAAACCATATGGGCCTGAGGTTTCTTTGGAATATTTTTTAACTATGAATTCAATTTTCTTACTAGTCATAGGGCTATTCAGATTACCTGTTTTACCTTGGATGAGTTTTGGTAGTTTGTGGTTTTCAAGGAAATTGGTACATTTCATCTATGTTGTCCCTTTTTTTTTTTCCTTTTTGTCTTTTTTCGTGACGGGCAATGGATCGCAACCCTCAGTGTCGTGCCCGTACCGGACTGGGACCGGCAACGGGATCGCAACCCTCGGTGTTGCGCCCGCACCTCGCTCGGCCACTGAGCGGCCGGTCTGTATGTGGGATCCGAACCCTCGGCGGGAGCGCCACCGTGCTCTCAAGCGGCGCACTGTAGCAGTGCGCCACTGGGCCGGCCCTGTGTTGTCCCTTTTATTATGGGTATGTCTATTCATATTGTTCCCCAATTGTCCTTTTAACATCTGCAGTACCAAATTTATTTATTTTGACAACCTAAGTTGTCAAATTTATGTGTGTAGAGTTGTTCATAGTATTCTCTTACTATTTTTTAATGTCTGCAGGATCTATAGTATATTACCTCTTTCATTCTTGATATTGGTGATTTGTTTTCTCTTTCTTCGTCAGTTTTGCTAGAGGTTTATCAATTTTATTAATCTTAAAATAACTATTTTGCTTTGCTTATAGTGATTTTTTTTCTCTATCTTTTTTTTTAATAGTTTTAATTTCATTAGTTTTTGCTATTATTTTTATTTCTTCTGCTTGTTTTTGGTTTATCTTGCTCTTCTTTTTCTACTTTCTTATAGGAAGCTTAGGTTATTGATTTGAAATGTTCTTCCCTACCTCAATATAAGCATTTAATTCCTATAAATTTTATTCTTAAGCACTGTTTTAACTACATGTGACAGATTTTGAGGTTTTTCATTTTCATTCAACTCAAAATATTTTCTTTCCTTTTTTTTTTTTTGTCTTTTTCCGTGTCCGGCAACGGATCGCAACCCTCAGTGTTGCCCCCGTACCGGACCGGGACCGGCAACGGGATCACAACCCTCGGTGTTGCCCCCGCGCCTCGCTCAGCCAGTGAGCGGGAACCGGTCTGTATGTGGGATCCGAACCCTCGGCGGGAGTGCCTCCGTGCTTCCCAAGCGGTGCACCAGCGCAGTGCGCCACCGGGCCGGCCCAACTCAAAATATTTTCTGATTTACTGGAGACTTCATTGAGTTATGGATTATTTTGAAGTATGTTAGTTAATTTCCAAGTATTTAGAATTTTCCTGTTATATTTATGTTATTGACTTTTACTTTAAATCCATTATGGTCAGAGAACATACTTTTAATATCTGTTCTTTTGTATTTGTTAAAGTCTTTTTTATGACCCAGGTTATGATCTCTCTTGATGAGTGTTCCATATGCATGAATGTGTATTCTACTCTTGATAGGTGGAATATTCTACAAATGTCAACTGGTTGATGGTATTGTTCAGATTCTTCATATCTAGTTTTGTGTCTACTAATTCCATCAATTACTGAGAGGAGTGTCGAAGTCTCCACCTATAATTATGGATGGCTATTTCTCCTTTTAATTCTGTTAATTTTTGCTGTATGTGTTTTTTTTAAATTATATTTTATTTTTTTAATTGAATCATAATTGGTTATACATATTTTTGGGATTCACTGTTGACATGTGGATCAAATCAATGTTACTAGTATGTATATTGTTACAAATTGTGCTTATTCTTTATGCCCCTTGTCCAATCTCTCCCTATCCTCCTCTCCCTCCCCCCTCCCACCACTGACAACCCTAGATTTCTTCTCTCCCTCTGAAAGAGTAATGGTTACTTTGTTGATTTGTTGCCTAGGTGATCTGTCCAATGCTGAAAAGTGTGTTCAAGGTCCCCCAATATTATCATAGAGCAGATGCTGCTTCTATCACTCTGGAATAGACTTTCTAGAGAGAGACATCCTGTTTTTTTCTCTGATCTCTACTCGTGACTCTCCTTGTGTCAGTGCACTCCAGTGGCTGGCAGACCATCTGTGCGGTGGTTGTGGTGTCTAGACACTTTCACGGCAGCTGTGGTTAATGTGGTGGCTATGGTGGGCCACCCATGTGGAGGTGATGTTTTTGGCATGCTCCTTGGCACTGGTGGTATGCCTGTTGGTGGTGGTGGGGTCTGGTCCCTGACTTCATGCCCCAGGTCCCTGGGTGGGGCCCCAAGGGGCTGGCCGTGTGCCTGGGCTGGAACTAATTTTTTGTCCTTTGCTTACTTCTAAAATGGGGGAACTTCCTGTGGGAACCAGTACTTGAGCTGTGTTGTTGAGCTAAATTGCTGCTTTGCTGCTCTTTCCCTAGGGAAGACTTTTTGTGCAGCTCAGGGTTTAATAGTTGGCCTTATAGGTACTTCTGGCTCTCCAGAGACCAGGTGCACCTGGGTCGTTTAGGAACTCTGATCTGGGCCTGAGTCTTTTCCTCAAACTGCATCCTATTCAATTCTGAATTCCCGACCAGTCTCCTCTGAGTGGGCCTGTGCTGATTGGGGGGCAGGTCGGCTGTCCTTGCTGTTTCCCACTGTTCTTGTGGTGGGCCTGTCTCCCCCACCACCCGTGGTCCAAACACTTCTCATGGGACGGGCCCTACACCAGTCCCTTGTGATGACTCACCGGCCTCTGAATGGCTCCCCTTTTTCAGCTGTTCTGGCTCCTCCTGTGTGGGTCCACAGGAACCCTATTAGTGGTCTTGCTGTCCTGGGGCCACCAAGGTCTTCTTCTCCCCTGCTACCTTCAAGCAACTCCATCCAAAGGGCTCCTGCTCCATGTGCTCAGCAGTTCCAGCCTTAAAACGGCTGCAGCCCGAAGCGCTCCGAGCAGTTTTTTCTTTCTCTCATTGTGGCTTCTTCCCCTTCATGAACTCCATTGGTCTCTCCTCCTCTTGCCCTGAGCTCCAGTGGCTCCAGCTTGGCTGTTGTTACATTTTTATAGTGGTAAATTGGTTGATTTGTGGGAGCGAGTGACGCTGGCGACTGTCTATTCTGACATCTTGACTGGAACTCAGCTGCTGTATGTGTTTTGAAGTTCTTTTTTTTTTTTTTAAGATGACCGGTAAGGGGATCTTAACCCTTGACTTGGTGTTGTCAGCACCACGCTCACCCAGTGAGCCAACCGGCCATCCCTATATGGGATCCGAACCCGCGGCCTTGGTGTTATCAGCACCGCACTCTCCCAAGTGAGCCATGGGCCAGCCCTGTTTTGAAGTTCTGATAGGTGCAAACATATTTAGGAATGCTTCTTTGTGAATTGGCACTTATATCATTATGTAATGCCCTTCTTTTTGCCTGGTAATTTTCTTTACTCTGATCTTTGTCTGATATTAATATAGCCACTCCACCTTAACCCTTTGCATGGCGTACCTTTTTCCCCATCCTTTTAGTTTTGCCCTTTTAGC
The DNA here is from genome assembly GCF_000696425.1 of Galeopterus variegatus. Classification (NCBI taxonomy): domain Eukaryota; kingdom Metazoa; phylum Chordata; class Mammalia; order Dermoptera; family Cynocephalidae; genus Galeopterus; species Galeopterus variegatus. The sequence continues at coordinate 338,583 of NW_007726579.1, forward strand.
TGTGGCTCTCAGGCTGCCTCCTGATTTTGCAAATATGGTGTAACTGGAATATGTCCACACCCATTTATTTACTTAACGTCCACGGCTGCTTTTGCCCTACAGTGGCAGAGTTGAGTAGTTGTGAGAGATTATATGGCTTGTGAAGCCTAAAATATTAACTATCTAACCTTTTTCAAAAGAGGTTTGCCAATTTCTGGTGGAGATAGAGGAAATGTTAGCTTCTCCTCCATTAAAATTTCCTACTTGAATTTTTTAAAACTTTATCTGTGTAGGTTTAAAAGTTTTTCTATAAATATCTTCTGTACAAAATTCTGATAGGGAACAGAGTATCGTGTAGGGTATTTATAGAATTATTTCCCCCATTTAAAAACCAAAAATGACTTTTTAGCTATTTTTTCTTGAAAACATAAACATTAGCTAACCATACCTTATATTTTTTAAAGAAATGTATTTTCAGACATTTAAAACTCATAAGACAAACAAAATGAATTTCTGTTCATAACTGATTTATGCCAAAATGGCATTTAATTTTTTAAAAATTAGGTTTAGGAGATTTAATTTATATGTAGATTATGTTTAATTTACATGTAGATTATAAGAATTTAATTAATCTTATTTGCAACATTAAAATTTATTGACAGTGTTGAATAGTAATACTACTAAACCATGAGCCAAAGCAATATGAGGAAAAGCATAACCTAAGATACAATATTATACAAGATTGAAAAGATATTTTCTTACTTAACGACACAATCAGGCTCCAATATAGATCTCTTGATTTCTTGATCTCTTTTATGGGTCTTTATGGTCTTGAAATTGTTATTCTTGTAACTAAAAATAAATGTTGAAATTTACTTCTCATTGTGAAACTTGCACTGTTTTTTTGCTGTGTAAATATTCAATTTTGAGTCAGACTTAAACACACATGGATTTCATTTTTAACTGAAATTAGAGAATCTTTGTCCTTGGTCTTGCTGCTTGTTAATTAGGAAGAGGCTAGGTGAACATGTAAGAAAGTAAAAAGTTCCACAAAATATTCTTTGTTCATTGGAGGATTCTTTTCCTTCACAGAAATCTTGGACTTGTCTAGGGGCAGATCATTAAATCTCAACTTGAGCGTACTATCAGACTAAATTAACAAAGCTCTTTCTCTCAAAATAGAGTTCTTAGGCTGAGTAAAAGATTCAGAGAGGGCCGGCCCAGTGGCGCACTGCTGTGGTGCGCCGCTTGGGAGGCGCGGCGGCGCTCCCGCCGAGGGTTCGGATCCCACGTGCAGACCGGTTCCCGCTCACTGGCTGAGCGAGGCGCGGGAGCGACGCCGAGGGTTGCGATCCCGTTGCTGGTCCTGGTCCGGTACGGGGGCGACACTGAGGGTTGCGATCCGTTGCCGGACACGGAAAAAGACAAAAAGGAAAAAAAAAAAAAAGATTCAGAGAAAGGGTCTGAGTGGGTTGAATAATCTTCCGCCAATATTTTTATCCACAAGGAACCTTGGAATGTGACCTTATTTGGAAATAGATCTTTGCAGATGGAATTAGTTGAGGTCCTAAGAGCCTTTGAGGGAGTATGGCTGACTTCAGCCTGTTGTCTTCCCCTCTGTGCAATATAACGTTCGCCATTTTGAATACTCTTTCCTAACTCAGGTCACAATCTGAGAATGGACTAAACCAGGTGAACATGGTCCTATTGCATGCTGCCCTATGGGCCTGGAAGACCTCTAAAGAATTTACTAAAAGACTGTTCATTGTCCATTATTTTGAGTGCTAGTGTTACATAATGCAAGAAATTCAAAAAAGTTGACTTTTTTTCAGTCATGTTCTCTTGAGGAATTTCTAGTGACATCATATGGAATCCTAGGGTTGTGTGGAAACCCATTTAAAAACCCTGGGGATTCACACTTTATACCTGAGAAAGTTTTAACAAAATTGTGATTTTTATAGTTTGTACCTGATTGCATACCTCCAAAACAATAAAGTGGGATTTGTAGTTTTTAAAAATTTGTTGATTTTTAAAACTGTAAGTTCTTATACAGTTTTACTCTGAGTTCCAATAATTTGTATTGTTTCTTGTGGTTTTACCTACAGATCAGAAATACTAGTAAATATTCCTATTTTATGTTATCACAGAGGTTGCTTTTCTGTATGCTAACTTATATTTTAAACTGCCAGATCTGGAACTCTTCTATAAAAATTCCATGAATTTTTTCTTTGTTTTATGTAGATAATGGATTAGTTGCTTATCAGTTTTATAAAGCCTCCAAGCTGCCTATTAGAGCCCAAGAGAGCTATAGTAATCTGTGATTAAGAAAGCCAGCCCTAATATTCATTGATAATAACATGTTTTATAGTTGTCTTAGAGATTGATGAGTAGGACCCTGATTTATTTACACTTTTCTGCTTTTTTATCATTAGGCATCAGCAGTACTAGTAACAGGAGTGTTTTATAGAATTGTGGTAGGAGTTTAGTTATGCTGGCAGCAGGATTGCTTGCTCACAGAGAAGTTTCTTCTCTAATGCAATAAAATTCTCAATCGATCAATTTTTAAAGTATCTTTATAGAAATTCTGTATTTATGGAAGAAACACTTAACAATAATCTCCTTATAAATCTCTTTATAATTTAAATATAGAAATGGATGTTATCTTTTTCATACTTTTTGGGGGCATTATATATAAAGCTTCTGCCTATTGGATACTATCTTTTGTAAGACTTCTCGAAATTCTCATTCTGAGAAATTTTATGGTTAGTGTATTCTATGGCTCTTCATTAAAGTATACTTCTGCTGTTGACTCAGCAGAAACTTACGGGAAGTGACTTAGTGACTATGCCTTCTCAATGGTGGTTGAACTAGAAGCTTTACTGGTTTTCATGGTGTAGATTTTAAGAATGTTTTCTATTTCATCTCAAATTTAAAGCCCTCAGGAACTTTTGAGGTAATTATCTAGTACCTATTCATGCTGCCTTTATGCTCCATAGGCAAAAAATGACATAAAGAAAATATTTAATTTTTAAAAGTGTTTCATTCCAAACACTTAAATTTTGAAATAATTTTGAATGTACAAAAAAATTTCAAGAGTACTGTGGTACAAAGAATTTCCTATACCCTTTATCCATTTCTACCAGCTTTAAGCATTTTACCACATTTACTTATCATTCCCCCATGTATATATATATTACTTTTGCTCTGTTTGAGAGTAGATTGCATATAGCATACCCTTTTACCCCATACTATTTCTGTTTATTTCTAAGAAAAATGATATTCTCTTTTATAACAGCAGTGTAGTTGTCAAATTTTGATAATTTCACATTGCTACTTTAGTCTATAGTAAATACTCCAATTTAATCAGTTGCCACAATAATCTCCTTTAGAGCAAATTTGCCATGTAAACATTTATTTTTAATGGACTGTATTGGTCTTAAAATCTTAAGTGTTGAATTTTTGTTTTTTTAACAGCTAAACCAGGTGGACAGGTGAAATGTCAGTATATTTCTGCTGTGGACAAAGTTATATTTGTGGATGATTATGCAATAGGGTGTAGGAAGGACCTTAATGGAATCTTGTTGTTAGACACTGCTCTGCAAACTCCAGTTTCAAAGCAAGATGATGTGGTTCAACTTGAATTACCCGTTACAGAGGTAAGTTGAAATAAGTATCAATGTGCTCTTTCTTATTCTTAATGTAATGTTAGACTTATTAGATATTAAGTCAAATGAAGTTTTCCTTTAAGGGCATTACATGGTACCCCTGTAAAAACAAAGATTTGACTTATCAAACACAACTTTGTTTAAATACTTATCTTTCCTCTGAGTAATTAATTGGTGCTTGTTGAAGTGGTGTTTTAGGTGTGAACTATGCATCAGCACAGGTTAAACAGCTCTAAGGAAGACCCCCAAATATAATGGCTTAAACAAGGTAGTTTCTTTTCAGTAACAGTCCAGGGCCAAGTGTAGGGCCAGCATTGCTAACTCAGCAGTTTGCTGGTGAGTTCAAGACAGCAGCAGCTCCAGGTCTTATTATTTCTCAGTCATAGGGATAGGGAGGTCAGAGGGCCAGGAGAGCACACTGGTATTTCTCTCTTTCTCTCTTTCTTCTTCCCTTTCTCCCCCTTTTTTTCTTTTTCTTTTACAAACTCTCTCTCACATACCCTTTTCATATTCATTCCCTTGGGCAGAATTTAGTCACATGGCCACATGAAGGTGAGAAGGAGACTAGGAAAGAGGTCGTTCTTTTTTTTTAATTTTAAGAAAAAGGGAGGAACACATATTAGTGAACAACCGATAATCTTTGCTGTGCATCATGTCTCTCAATAACTGCAGTTTTAAATTTCAGCCAAATGTATTTTTCTGTAGTGTTAAAATTTCATTATTTGATTTTTAAGTCTATTCTAACTTAAATTCTTTTTTTGTATGGGTTGATGTTCATATGTAATTCGAAAGAATGCTTTTCAAAGTTATTAGATTTTGAATCATCTTAAATAGAATATAAAAGATTATAATGCTGTTTTTCCTAATAAAATGAGATAAATTGTTTCTGCCTTTATGCTTAATTATTGTTTATAAATTGTTTTGCATTTGGTGGATTGATATGATTGGTTGATAAAATTAGTATATTTCCCATTTTTAGGACGCAAAAAATGTCAATGTGTAAATTTTAAGTGCAGTACATTTAAATGTTTTTATTTTGCATTTTTCTCTTTGGATAGGCTTCTTTTTTTTTTAAGATACCAAAATATATCTACTTAGATTTCACATTTAGTGTCATATAACCATATTCTATTATATGTTAATATTGAAAGCATGTTGCTGGAAGTTTGAGTTCTAAAAACAGAGAAGCCATCTTTTTTGTCATGAAAGTATTTGAGTTCCAGAAACAGAGAAGCCATCTTTTTTTGTCATTGGACAGAGAATTAATTAGTTCTACTTGGATTGAACATTTTTTCCTCTCCTAATTTAGGGACTACAGACCAGTTGATATCTTAATAAAGGATATATAATATATTCAACAATGAAAGTCAGTGTTAAATTATGTTCAGGTTTATTTTTTGGGGGGGTGGCTAGCTGGTACAGGAATTTGAACCCTTGACTTTGGTGTTATCAGCACCATGCTCTAATCAAGTGTGCTAACTGGCCAGCCCATGTTCAGGTTTTAAAAAGAACTAAAGAATTAAAATAAAATATTTGAACATTTATTAACTATCAAGTCACTATTTTTCCTGTTACACTCATTGAGATGCTAGATATTTAGTTGGTTTCTACCTACTCCTCCACTATGCTTGATATTACATCTGCTGTTGGTTTTTTTCTCTTTTTACTTTAAATAATCACAGCTCTAAATGTTGTTCACAATATTGTTTGTAGACCTTCCACCATCCCAGGCATCCTATATGGCATCACATTAGTTTGTCACTGTCTTCCCTAAAGTATAGGGTCCTGGGTTTGGTTTGATAAACGTAGAACAGTGTAAATCTTTTCCTTCTACCAGCTGTTAAGGTAGTTCATATTGAATATGTGGGTAACAATGCAAAGGGCTTTTTCGCAGTGCTTGCTGACTTAGTGAATGTCACCTTTCATAGTCTTGCATAGTTTGAGTATTTAAGGCTCGTTAGACTTTACAGTTATCCCTAAATTTTTCAGTTTTGCTCATGGTTTCAGCTTGTCCATTTTGCTATCTTGATTTGGTTTTATAATAACTACTGCGTACTGAAGCCTTACTTTGTGGTACTACACTCACTGCTTTATCTAGTTTAATTTTATGACAACTCTTTAAATCATTATTTGATTAATTAGGTTTGTTAAGAAAAAAAGTAAAAGTAGGTAAGTTGAGTATAGTACCCATCATAATTGTAACAAATTAAAATAGCTGAATGAGGATCTGAATTTCACTTTTTTTGGTGTGTGCTTTATTTTCTGTGATCATCTTTTTTATTTAGGCACAGCAGCTCTTATCAGCATGTTTAGAAAAGGTAGATATTTCTAGTATGGAGGGTTATGATTTGTTCATCACACAGCTCAAAGACGGTTTAAAAAATACATCTCACGAGACTGCAGCAAACCACAAAGTTGCTAAGGTAAGAAGTTAAAGAAAATTACCTTGTTGGGGGTTATAATAGAACAAACATCTCCATCCTTTTGCTTTTCCCTCCCTGGAAATATTCTAATTCTAGATTTTTCTCTCTTAAAAAACATAATGTGCTTATAAGTCATCTCAAAGTTGAAACTATTTTTTATTAAATTTTAACTTCAGTTTGGGGGAACTGTTTTGCTTATTGTGTTCCTAAGGTTTCTGTGAATCCTCCTTAGTGCCTGATGGTCCTGTATTGGTTGAGAGACTGATAAAAGAGGATTCCTCATTAGGTTATGAGTTTGGATGAGAGTGGAATATGTCTTTGAAATGAGACCATTTTGTGCTTTCTTTGAAATTATTTTTTGGCATGAGGGGGATGTCTGTGGGAGAGGGTGCTTTGAATTAAATCCTTGGATATATTTTCCTTAATTTTTTTGTATTTTTCTTTTAAGACCTTTAGTAAGTATGTAACACATATAAAACTTCTGTACTTGAGGATATAAGGTAGAAGGTAAAAACCATTTTCCTAAAAGTAACTTGTGCATTTACAAATATCTTTTTTCTCGAGAACAGTTGTAATTACCTAGCTTTTTTTTTCTACTTAAGAATTTATTTTGGGTATATTTTCATATCAGTTCTCATAGATCATCTGCATTCTTAATATTTGCATTGAATTATTTTGTAGATTTACCATGATTTTATCAGCTCTTACTACATTGATGAGACATTTTATTTAGGAAAACAGAAACCATACTATGAATTTCAACACAGAGAATTTATTATAAGGAATTGATTTAACAAGTGTTTGAGAACAAAAAAAGTGAAACCCTGAGGGTAACAGATGAGGTAACTACAGCTCTCACGTAGGTCTGGAGGAACAAAGAAAAGAGGTTAGGGTTATCAGAACCAAGAAACATAGAGAATAGACCCCATGGATCTGGGACTGAGACTTCTGAGGAGGAACTAGTGCCCAACTGGTACCTCAGGAACTTGGAGGAGGGCCTTGTGGAACTGGGACTCATATGTCTGAAGAGAGGTGCTACTTGGCTGATGGTAGTTCCTGTAAGGGAGCTCTGTGAGACTAGTTCTGAGGATGCTAAATGAAACAAAACATAAAAATACAGAAGAATGGAAGAATCAACTACTGCCACCAAGTTCTTTGCTGAAACAATGCTTTGCAGTTTCCCTCCTTTATTCCTGTTGGCAGAACCTAATAGCCAGGAAACGGGTTGACAAAGAAGAAATATAATATGTAGAGTCGCAGCTCCAACATGACAGAGCAGAGAATTAAAGGGTAGGTCTAGAGCTGAGAGACAGTAGCTTAATAACTGTCGCAGACACACCTTTGGCTACTCAGCATCTCCATACATACTTTATATATGTATTTCATGCAACAAAAATATACTTTTACTTAACAAGATGCCTTGCTACTTTTTACAAATGAAGATTCTCTTTCCCCTTCCCCAGAAAGGGGAGACACAAAGTTTCAACAGATAATTTTATCCATCAGTAGGTAATGTTAACTACTAAAATTTAGTCACAGTCCCACTGTTAAGGTAACAGAACTCTGCTACTTAAAGACTAAATTAACAACCACCAAAAATTCTTATATAAAATAATAAGTCTATATGTCTGTCTATACCTGTGTGTCTATATCTATCTAAATCTATATCTGTCCATCTGTCTACCTGTCAGTCCATCATTTTTGTAATAAGAAGTGAAGAAAATATGCATACAGCTTCAGTCGTCAGTTCTATAATAGTCAAGAAGATATATTTGATATTTATAACTTCTTTTTTCTATTGCCTGTTCCATATTCCCTTTGTCCTCAGCTGGCCCCTCAAGTGGTCAGGATTCTTTACATGGTAGAGTAATCCAACTCTTCATTCTTGTAGGATTTGAATTTTCAATGGTGCTGTTTTTTAAGTTGTTGTAATCATCCATTTATTTTTTACTACTGGACATGGAAGTACTAAAACGCACCTCAGGGAATCTCCTGGGTTCTCCATGAGTTCTCCTTGCCCCTAATATTCAGCATCAGTTTAATTTCCTCTTGTTTTGTCAGTTTCAGTCATACCAGCCAGTAGAATAACCTGCTTCTTTGCCTGTTCATTTCATGCGAGAGGGACCCAGAATTGCTGGGTAGCAATGTCTACACCCAATTCAGTGGAACCATTGTTGTACTTCTGGTGGAACATTCTTGTTTGGGAAGTAAGACCTATAGATCTTAAAGCTTAAAATAAATCTATGAATGGGTTTACTAAGTATAATGGTGACCATGCTGGGAGAAACAGTATCATGCATTTTTTTGTTGATTCAAAGCATGTACTTTATCCTGTAAGATAGACCTCTAATCTTTCAGGGTGTCTCTCCCAATTAGTGTTGAAAATGAATCTTTAGTAAGCCATTGTACTTTTTCATCAGGCCACCTCCTTCTGGGTGATACACAACAAGACCAGTGAATTTCAGAGGCAAGAACTGATTGTTGCATCTTTTTTGTTTTGAAATGCTTTCCTTGGTCAGAAGCAAAGTTGTCTGGAATACCATGATGGTGCATAAGACATTTGGTTAGTCTACAGGCATTGGTATGTAATATTATGGCAGAAGCATTGTGGGCAGAACAGGCAAATGCATACCCATAATACGTATCCGTTACAGTGAAGACCAAGTGCCACCCAATTCATGATTGAAGGAATCTGATATAATCAACCTGCCATCAGGTAGCTGGCTATTCCCCCTGGGAAATGGGGTTATATTGGTGACTCAGCTTTGGTAACTGCTGTTGGCAGATTAAGCAATCTCCAATAGCTGTAGCCTGGTTAGTCTTGGGGAAGAGAAAAGAAGTTCATGTTGTTGGGCCTTTGCATAGCTTCCATCTCTGTTGCTATGGCATTTTGCATACAGGTCCATTGAGCAAGCACTGGAGTGGCTATGGGGAGAAGCTGACTGACGTGTACAATGTGTACAGTTTGTCCATTTCCTCTGGAATGAATGCCTTTTGATGAGCATCCACATAATTCATAAATATTTTCACACTCTTTGAGAGGTCTGTCCATAGACCTTTACCCTTGTCCTCCTTGTTAACAGTCTTCCAATAATGATCTTTCCACGTGCCTGACCATTCAGCTAACACATTTGCTACTGTCCTTTAATCAGCGAGAATCTTTCCTTCTGGCCAACCCTCCATCAATCCAAAGAGAACAGTCAAATATACTGGTTGAAGTTCTGCCTGCTGAGAAGATTTGCCTTCACTACTGTCCTTCTGATTGGAGCTGTAATTCTGCAACCATCCACTTTGGGGTGGTACTAGCATATTGTGCAGAACCATCTGTAAATCAGGGCCAAGGGTATTTTCCCTTCAGATTATCTCATCATAAGGAGTTTCCTATGAAGCTGTCGATGTGGAATGAGGAGAAGGCATTGCAATGGGGGTAGGTATTGTAGAAGTCTGAACCACTTGTTTATTCAACTTGTCCTTTTGGGCTTTCTCAAGACTGATCTTTTATAAAATGCTTGATGAAGGATACTTGTTCATGCCCGATACTATGGTTTGGTGTTTCAGATAACACCTAGTTTGTGATAGACAGCTCTGATTGCATAGATGTTTGTCTCATGGGTAGATATTAATCTCAATCTGGGACCACTAAGAAGCCATGAGCTGTTTCTCAAAAGGAGAACAGTAATTTGCGTGAGAGGCCATGGCCTTGCTCCAAGACCCTAGCATTCTGCTGTGTGATTGTCCACTCAGGTTGCCAGAGGCTCTTTAAAGCATCATTATTTGCGAAGGATACTTCTAGTGTCAGTGTCACTGAATGTTCTCTTGAGGTAAAAGTGGCAGATCATCTTGGAGTACAGGCTGGACCTGTTGCAGAGCTTCTTCTGTGCTTTACTCAAAATTGGCAGCCTTATATATTACTGAATAATTGGGTTAGAGCAGTATGTTAAAATATGCTAAATATTGGCTCCAAATCCAATTAGGCCTACTAAGCATTGTCCCTGTTTTTCAGTGGTTGGTGTTACAAGTTATAGCATCTTGTCTTTCACCTTGGAGGGGATATCCTGATATGCCCAGACCACTGGACCTGTAGAAACTTCACCAAGGTTGCTTGATCCTTAGTTTTTCTGGGGATTACTGACCCCTTCTGGCTTGCGTGTATCTTATTAAGGCATTTAAGTTCCTTGCTACTTCTCATCTGTTCCAATCAGTGTGATCTTATTGATGTAGTAGACCAGATTGTTGATCTGCCGGATGTTAGGATGATCAGGATTTCTGAAGACTAGGATATGGTACAGAACATGAGATATAGTCCTAGGGTAAGATGGTGAAGATTTATTGTTATTCCTGCCAGGTAAAAGCAGACTTTTTGGATAGTCCTTAAAAATTAGTATAGAAAAATATTTGACGGAACTGTAATGCCTACTAGATATCAGGGGATTTGTTGATTTGCTTCAATAACAATAAAGATACCTCATCTGGTACAGCAGCTGCAACTGAAGTCACATTCACATTCTTCAAGATTCATTTCCATAATGTGTAGGCCAAATAGGCTAATTAAATGGGGATAAGATCATTTGATTACCTCTGTATCTTTCAAGTCTCTTATAGTGGCGTTAATCTCAGAAATTTCCTCAGGAATGTGATATTGCTTTGGTTTAATATCCTTGTAGAGAAGGAAAGTTCTAGTGGTTTCTACTTGGCCTTTCCTACCTTAATGGTCCTCAGATAGGAGCAGAGAGCTAATGTGGGGATTTTTCCAGTTGCCTATTATATATCTCTTCCAATTATGCATTCAGGAACTGGGGAAATAACTATAGTGTGAGTTCTGTGGACACACAGAGCTTGCTGAGACAGCTTTTGTTTGCCAAAACTCCATTGATCACTTGACCATCGTTAAGTCCTTTTACTGGTAAACGACAGTGATGTTTCAGGTCTGTTTAATGTCACTTTCTTGTAATGCCTGAAAGATCTTTTCCCCGATCACTTGACCATCGTTAAGTCCTTTTACAGTGATGTTTCAGGTCTGTTTAATGTCACTTTCTTGTAATGCCTGAAAGATCTTTTCCCCAGTGCATGGTCACTGTAGTGAATGCCCACAAGTCCCTTTGGGGGAAGGCTTAGGGTATGATTTACAGTATATAGCTGGGCTATTGTTGTAGGATCCTTTCTCAAGGGGAGTCAGCCTCCCTTTCAGTGAAGGAGCTCTGCATCTATGAACAGGTTAGGTCTAGAAACAAGAAGAGAGGTTTTCATTCTCTTCTTTTGTTTTTAGCAATTCAAGTGATGTTTTTGGCCACAATTTTTTCAGTTACATAAATAAATAATAATTTACTAGGCTGCCTAGAGTATACTAGACAGTGGAAACTGTTCATAGTTGAGCTGGGGACAGGATATAAAGATGGAATTACTTTATAGACATTTCTCTGGGAGAATAATTACTTGGCATTTTTGCAGTCTAACTTCTTCAGTGATTATTACAATATTAAATAATTGTGGTTAACATTTATTGAATATTGTTGATGGTGAAGCTGAGCTCAGAATCCAGGTCTGTGTGACTGCCATCTTATGCCTTTAGTTATATTGCTGGATTATGGTGATAGCATCAACAAAAACATATGCATCTGCTAAGGTGAACTAAATTCTCATATACCCCAGTAATGGTAATTGTCCAAATAATCTTATGAATGGAAATCTTTGAGTGCCTGCCTTGTGCTTAACACTCTGTATGTGCTGGATGGATATAAAAAATGACAGATGATTTTAGTCGTACTTAATTGTGGTGGTGGGATATATAAGATGATGTGTTACCTACCATTGGTTCTAAACTGTCTTTTTCAGGGTAATTAGTTGAGGCTTAATTTTTTTTTTTTTTGACTGGTAAGGGGATTGCAACCCTCGGCACGGTGTGGAGAGGCTTCACTTTTTTTTTTTTTTTTTTTTTCCTTTTTGTCTTTTTTCGTGACCGGCAACGGATCGCCACCCTCAGTGTCGCGCCCGTACCAGACTGGGACCAGCCTCGGGATCGCAACCCTCGGTGTTGCTCCCGCCCCTCGCTCAGCCAGTGAGCGGCCAGTCTGTNCCAGCCTCGGGATCGCAACCCTCAGTGTTGCTCCCGCCCCTCGCTCAGCCAGTGAGCGGCCAGTCTGTATGTGGGATCCGAACCCTCGGCGGGAGCACCACCACGCTTCCCAAGCGGCGCACTATAGCAGTGCGCCACCGGGCCGGCCCCAAGAGAGGCTTCACTTTTTAAGGAACAATTTTATTTTTAATTGTCAAATCATAATTGTATATGTTTATGGGGTACAGTGTGATGTTTTAATATATGTATACATTGTGGAAAGATTAAATCAGGTTAATTAACATAGTCATGTCCTCACCTACTTATCGTTTCCTTGTGGTAAGAATGTTTGAAATCTACCCTTTTAACAATTTTTGAAATATACATTATTAACTATGTTCACGATGCTGTGAAATAGATCACCAAAACTTATCCTCACATGTAACTGAAACTTTGTATCCTTTGACCAATATCCCCCCTTTCCTCATCCCCCTGCTCCTCACCTCTGGCAACCCCTATTGTACTCTGAGAGTTCATCTTTTTTAGATTCCACAAAAATGTTGTCATGCAGTATTTGTCTTCCTGTGCCTGGCTTACTTCACTTAGCATAACATCCTTCAGATTCATTCATGTAGTTGCAAATTATAGTTTTTTCTTTTTTTAAGGCTATATATTATTCCATTGTGTATACAAGTGTACTTCAAAAAGTTCACTGAAAAATGGAATTAAAAGACAACAAGAATCTTTCTATGAACTTTTTGAAAACCCCTCGTTTATACCACATTTGCTTTATCACATTGCTCTGTTGATGGACCCTAGGTTGCTTCCATATCTTGGCTCTTGTGATTAAGAGGTTTCATTTTTTACATATGCATCTGCCAAGGTGAACTAAATTCTTATATACCCCAGTGATGGTAATTGTCCAAATAATCTTATGAATGGAGATCTTTTAGTGCCTACCTTATGCTTAACACTTTGTATGTGCTGGATGGATATGAAAAATGACAGATGATTTTAGTTGTACTTAATTATTAATGCTTAATATTGTACTTAATATTGTAAGTCACTGCTTTAATTGATAAACTGATGGGCAGATTGACTTGAGACCGATAAATAGTTCTTTATTTGATAATGGTTAAGTTATGATTTTGGTTAAATCTGTTGACTACATTTTCCTTTGCATATACTCTCTTTTTTTCCCAGTGGGCCACAGTTACATTTCATCTTCCTCATCATGTGTTGAAGTCCATTGCTAGTGCCATTGTAAATGAACTCAAGAAAATAAATCAAAATGTTGCTGCCTTACCTGTGGCGTCCTCAGTGATGGACAGATTGTCTTACCTCTTACCTAGTGCACGTCCAGAACTTGGAGTGGGGCCAGGCCGTTCTGTAGACAGGTATGAACCTTGTTTGTAGAGAGAGATGATAGTGAGATTGAATTGACTATTTTTTGGGTTAATCAAGAATAACTGTAAAACTGTATGATTTAAAAAAAAATTCAAAGTATTTTGAAAACCAGATTCTCATTATCAAAATACTGAATTGAAGTAAGCTACTGCTTGAATTTCTGTTGCCAAACAGTATCTTTGATTACCCTAAAGATATTTAAAAGGATAATAAAACCATATTTAAAAAATTCCAGTTTAGTACTTGCTTAGTAAATATTTGTCAACTTAAAGTTATTACAATTATTCAATATATATTTATTTTGCCATTGATGAAATTTTGTGACCTTTGATTTAAATTTTGACTAATTTAAAAACCATACCTGAATGTGATTATAAAGAAAGAACCATCTGTTGTTTTCTCATTAAAAGAAAATGAGTTAAAAGATCAGTCGGGGTAATTTTGAGTTATGATTTTATACTGCCTTCCCTGGATTCAAACAGTATTATAAAAATCATATTTCAACCATCATTTTTTTGGTAGAGATTTATTGAGTGTCTGTTTGATGTAACACGAATTAAAAAGCTAGTAATTCATTAATTTAAAAACATAAATGATTTGCTCTTTGAATGACATTAATCAGGTTCTTATTAAAAGCGCTGAAGTTTAGAAATGCTATACAGAAATATAAAACCTGGCAGTTTTGATTAGATATTCACATTTGCCTTCTCATGTAGCATTTTACATTTTCACATTTTTGTTGGATGTGAATTGTAACTTCCTATGCTTCTTTCTGAAGTACAGTTATAAATAGTACATGCTGATGTTAGCAAAGGCAATACTGAATGAAATGATTTTTAACTCCTAGCATTTTAAGTATTGCTCTTATATTTGTTTGCAATATTTATTAGTTTATATTTTGGTAAACTGTGACTTTGCTTAATCAGTTGCCCTACTTTTGTTAGTTTAGTGATTTTGTTATTATATAAATAACTTCTATTAGTTGTATTCACAATTGGGAATATTTTTTATATTCTATAATAATATTGCTACCTCTGTATTTTGGGCAAACTGCAGAGACTGTCATTTTTAGTCTATTAGGTGCTAGGTACCATGGCTGTCATTAAAATATTCTTTGGAATATGTCTGGAGAGGGCCAAAAGAAGAAAAATATGTAATTAGAATAAGGGTTTCTTGTCTGAGAGTTATACCTATCTTGAGATTGTAACAGCCAGTCCTCCAGAGCTATTTTCTTTGCAAACAGTTGCAGAGTTTCTAAAGAAATCAGTGCAAGCTGTAGCAAATTTTATATTTTAGATAATGCATTCATTAGATAGGATATTCAGTGTTTCTGGAGGTGTTAAAATGTCCCAGAATATTAATTTTGATGTAGTCTGTTGTATTCGTTTCATTAAAAAATAATCTAGGAGCCTTATGAAGACTGATGAACTTAGGTCTGTTGAAGGTTTGAGTTAGGGTCTGTTGGGTGCTACTGCTGTTTTGTCTAGTAATATAATTAAATGAGACAGGTTTTCTGTTCTAAGACCTATCCTGAAGACCTATATAACCTGTAAATGAGAATGCTTTTCTAACCCAACAACTTTTTTTTTAGTACTGAAATACAACAGTGAGTAAACCTAAGCTCACTAGCAGTATTATAGGAAATCATGCACTAATATAAGGAAAGAATTTAAGAAAAGTAATTTTCTTGTCCCTTTGTGGTTATCTTTACCATTTTTCTCTTTTTATTTCCTTTCTGTTACCAGTTGCAGTTTTGTGTTAGAAGAGTAAGCTTTGCTTACCAGTCCTTTCTTACTTGAAGCCTTTTGGACTTTTCCTAAGTTTACTATGGTCCTTTTTTTTTTTTTCCTTTTTGTCTTTTCGTGACCGGCAGCGGATCGCAACCCTCAGTGTCGTGCCCGTACCGGACCGGGACCGGCAACGGAATCGCAACCCTCGGTGTTGCTCCCGCACCTCGCTCAGCCAGTGAGCGGCCGGTCTGTATGTGGGATCCGAACCCTCGGCGGGAATGCCGCCGCGCTCCCAAGCGGCGCACTGTAGCAGTGCGCCACCAGGCCGGCCCTACTATGGTCCTTTAAAAATTATTCTGCTACTTTCTGTTATAGTTTGACTCTGAGTGAGCTGATGTGTTTTAAACATAAAACACATAAGTGAAGATTTCATGTTTTGATAAATCCCTGGAGAGTATAGGTTTCCTGGGAAAGGATTTTTCTGGAGAAAAAACAGAAAACTGCTTTCTACTTTAACAAAAAATTAACTTGAAAATACTTTCTCAATATAGTTGAGATAAAACCACTGTTACGTTAGTTGCAGCTTTATCCAGTTATGCAAAACTTGGCATGTAATGAAAGCATAGGGATCTCTGCCTCTACATTTCCAGATTTTCTGTTCTCTGCTTGGTAATTATGCAATACTGGCTAATTTAATCTACTCCTGGAATTGTTTATCAGATGTAACCACCAGTCAGATTTTCTTTTTCCCTACTCTGTTTAAGAGAAACTCCTAAAAGTGATCATTTTTAGTTTAAAATAAAAATTTGAACTTGATCATTAAACCATTCCCAGTTTTTGTTGATAGCACAGTAAAATTTTCTTGTGCAGTGTTAAATAGGAATTTCACTTTTATTTGATGCCAAACTTCAGTTAAATGAAGTGTGTTTACTTTCAGATCATTGATGTACAGTGAAGCTAACAGACGGGAGACATTTACCTCATGGCCTCATGTAGGCTATAGGTGGGCGCAGCCAGATCCCATGGCTCAAGCTGGATTTTATCATCAGGTAAAAAAGACTACCCCCCAAAATTGTTTTTCAGTATGCCTTTGTAGCCCTCAGTAAAATCATCAGCATTTTAATTCTTCTTTCAAAAGCTTATTTTATGCAGCTTGGTTTTGTGCTTTTGTGTATGCATATATATGAGTTTTGTTTTGTTTCTATACCTTTGATTATGATATTGACTGGCTATTTCCTGTGTTGTGTATTGTCTACGAAAAGGAAAAATAAATTTGTTAAAAGTAACTAACAACTGACTTACTTAATACAATCATGTGCTGCATAATGATGTTTCCATCAGTGATGGACTGCATATATGACGGTGATTATAATAGAGCTGAAAAATTTCTATGACCTAGTGATGCCATAGTTGTCGTACATAGCATAAAGCTTACTCACATAGGAGCAATAGACTATACCATGTAGCCTAGATGTGTAGTAAGCTATCCCATCTTGGTTTACATAAGTACACTGTGATGTTTGCACAATGATGCGTTTCTCAGAATATATCCCTGTCGTTAAGTGAAGCATGATTGTACTTAATAACAACTCCGTTTCATATTAGGTACAAATTTTTAAATCAGCAAATAGGCAGAATTCTCCAGATTTACTTTTTGAAAAGTGCTCTCTTTGGATTTGTGTTTATTTTCAGTTTTTGACTTCTGCATTCATAACAGAGTAGTAGATGATTAGGATAATGCAATAAAAGCATTATTGGCATTGCTCCTGAAGTTTTAATTTTAGTTGGGATATATTTTTACATGTAATATATTAAAAATTATATTAAATATACAAACATAATTTATAGCAATAATCTATGAGGATATATATAATTATAAATATGAGGGTACTTCAAAAAGTTTGTGGAAAAATAGAATTAAAAGTTAATATGAATCTTTCCATGAAGTTTTTGATGTACCTCATATGAAAAATATTTATTATAATAGATATTATAAAAATTAAAATGTTTTATATATATCAGAACCTGAACTGAAATTTATATAGCATTTTGTTCT
Organism: Galeopterus variegatus; assembly: GCF_000696425.1. Lineage (NCBI taxonomy): Eukaryota > Metazoa > Chordata > Mammalia > Dermoptera > Cynocephalidae > Galeopterus > Galeopterus variegatus. The sequence goes on from NW_007726579.1 coordinate 355,895, forward strand.
ATGTGTCTTAAAGAATATTACATGAATTAGATTGACTGGTTTGCTTTTTCTTTTTCTTTTTTTTTTTTTTTTTTTTTTTTTTTTTTTTTTTTTTCTTTTTTATCTTTTTCCGTGTCCGGCAACGGATCGCAACCCTCAGTATTGCCCCCGTACCGGACCGGGGACCGGCAACGGGATTGCAACCCTCAGTGCCGCTCCCGCGCCTTGCTCAGCCAGTGAGCGGGAACCGGTCTGTATGTGGGATCCGAACCCTCGGGCGGGAGCGCCGCCGCGCTTCCCAAGCGGCGCACTTATCCAGTGCGCCACTGGGCCGGCCCTGCTTTTTCTTTTTAATTGCTGTTTCTTATGTAGCTGTATGGGATTCAGTTTGAAATAATAAACCTGTTATTTTCCTTCATGTATTTAACTATATTTTAAATACTTTAGTAGTACAATTAGAAGGTACTAGATTAGGGATTGAGTACCGTGCCATTTGAGGTTTCAGTGTATTGTTGGGACTTAATGGCATAGTATGATTTTCTTTTCTTCAGTATGGTATTTTACTTAAAATTATGAACTTTTTAAAAAGAGTTTTTATTAAAAAATCTATTTTAATAATGATTAACCTTTTCTGTCTTCTTTATAATTTTGTAGCCTGCCTCATCTGGAGATGATAGAGCCATGTGTTTTACTTGTAGTGTGTGTCTCGTTTGCTGGGAACCTACTGATGAACCTTGGTGAGTTATGATTCATCTGGGCATGATAGGCTCAGTCCTATAAATGCATTTCCAAATTTTACTTTTCTGATCTTGATATAATATTTGTCTTGCCTTTTTGCCATCCACATTTTTGCCATTGTCCTGTGAGAATGGGATAGCTCTGTCTATTCTGTCACATCACTTGGCATACAGTGTCTCCAAGGTCCATGACTTTCTAAAATCTGTACATGGGAGAAGTGCCAAAGACTAGAACCAGGCTTTGACCAAGAATCAGAAGGTTGTGGTAGAATTAATTTTGCATCATTACTTTCAGCAGTTTAATTTTGGTCTGTTGAGGGCTGGCATTCAATAGGGAATTCATGGAGGAGGGCCTTATAGTACACATTTCAAATTTTGAAGTAACTTTAGGGGGTTTCTTGTGTCCTTGAATTCTAGTGCATGAGTTTTATTTATTTATTTATTTATTTATTTATTTATTTTTTAAAGATGACCGGTAAGGGGATCTTAACCCTTGACTTGGTGTTGTCAGCACCGCACTCACCCAGTGAGCAAACTGGCCATCCCTATATGGGATCCGAACCTGTGGCCTTGGTGTTATCAGCACCACACTCTCCCGAGTGAGCCACAGGCCGGCCCAAGTGCATGAGTTTTAGAACCTGGTTAAATATTAGAGATTATGTACTGAAACCTCATTTTTACAAGTAACTGCTCAGGCCTTATTAATAGAAATAGTAATAATAATAGAAAATATTTATATAATACTATTTACCAGTTACCATTCTAAGTACTTTGTATATTTTTAACTCATTTAATTCTCACATTAATCTTGTGAAGTAGGTACTATTGTTATCTCCAGTTTATAGGAGGGAACTAAGAATATTCTCCAGTTTAATCCTTACAGTCAGTCAATGAGATAGGAATTATCCCATTTTAAAATGAAAAAAATTAAATTTGCTGAAGGGGATATGGCTAGTAAGTGATAGAACCAAATTTTGGTTTTTAGATATGCTTCTTATTTTGTACTAAAATTTGTTTGAAGTCTCTCAATGTTTACAAGCTGATGTGAATGGGGTGAATTTGCCAAAGCCTATTGCAGTGTACATATGGATTTCAGGATTCATTGGAAAATACTGTATGAAAACTTCAAGTTGCATATCTCTGCAGACTGAGAGTTGAATATGAGCAATTCTGTTTTAGGTAAAGTTTTGTTTGGAACTTGGTCTTTCTCCACAGAAGCTATTTTTATATAGAAACCATTTTAATATATACATTTTTAGTTTCTCAGGATGATCCTCAAATAGTTATTTAACCCATACCTGAAAAATTGTACCATGATATTGTAGCATGTATTTTTATTTCTAAATATTTTCTGTGAGAAAATTGATTCAAATTTCTAACTTGGGATTTTCAAAACCCGTCTTTTCTTGACATGGTCAGGGATTCAGGGATTCTACCTCTTCTTTGCTCCAGGATTTGTGATTCCTCAAATTCTCAAGAAGTAGGTGGGGTCTCTGAAGGCCTGGGACCAATGCTCCAAATGAGTAGGAGGGAGGGGACTGATAGAAGCTGGGGATCTGAGCCTAGGCGTCTTCTGAATCTGAAAGGGGCAAAAGGGAAAATTTGAAGGGGAAAGTAGGACACTCATATTTTGGTGTGGGAGTTGATGGAATCACTTTAGAGAGAGATTGAAATTTAAAAAAAATAAAAATGGGCTCACCCTATTACCTAGCAATGCTACTTCTACTTATCTGTCATAGGGAGTTAATAGCTTTCGTATGCATGGAGGCATAAAAAATGGATGATCATTGTAGTAAAAAGCTGGAAACATCTTAAATGCCCATCAGGAGGGGAATAGCAAAATAACATGTGGTATATTCATATAATAAACTGCGATCCAGCAAAAAGAATGACAGATCTCAGTCACCATTAAGTAACTTACAGATATGTTATTATATCAAGCAAGCTGCTTTAGAATGATTCATATAATGATCGTTTAAATTAAAAATCCCTAAAAAGAACCACCCCCCATATTATGTGTATGTACATAATGTGTGTAAACTTATAGAAAATATTTTAGAAGTTATCACTTCAGTTTATGATAGTGGTTACTTGGATGTGGGATAGGAGATTACTGGGAGTAAATATTATAATTGAAGTACAACTTTAGCTTTATTTTATATAGTCAGGTGTAACTTGTGGAAATAAAAAGTTAAAACTCAGGTAAGAGAGAAAAGTGGAAAGGAGAAAAATACCCTAGGATTTATCTGGGAGGGAATCTGGTCCATATATCATGTGCTTGGAGGTATAATATAAAAAGATCTATGGAAGACATTTGCATATTGTAAATTTCCCAAGATTTATGTGTGGATATAGGTAAATTGTAGGTGAATGTAACAAGAAATATGCATACCCTGAAGAAGAGCATGTGTTATGAGTAAAGTTTTCTCTTTTTTCTTTGCCATGGAAATAAAACAATTGAGTTGATAAAAAAAAAGGGGGTTCTTTTTTCCTAGTAGGATCCTGACATTTTCAAGTAATGCCTTGTAATTACAGGTAGTGAAAGTTTAAGAAAAAACCAAAAAGAAGATAAAAAGTAGGGCAGATAAGTTTTTAAGTGTTGAAGTTGAGCCTGCTTTTAATGTTGAGAAAATCGTTAAAGTTGTTTTACCAATCTTGATCTGAGGCTCTAGTATTTTATTTTTCTTAAACGTGTTACGGTTTTATAGTAAATTAATTTAACATTTCTTTTTGCTCAATAAGCATTTGTTTGAAAGAAGTAGTGCATAATTTATGAATTTTACCTTTCTAAGGATCTTTGAAAAGAAATTTTGTCTAGAAGTTGTTAGGTTGGTTTTCATAATACATATTTAAGGCATATTTTTGTGTTTTTAGTATATATCATTTTTTTCCATACCCTAGAGTTCTCTTTGTTTTCAGATCTTTACTGAAAACTTCTTGCAATATAAGTGGCGTTTATTGAGTTTCTACTATATGTCATTTATAGTTGTGGCCACCAACATATATGAAGAATTTTAAAGTGAAACAAAGTAGTTATTCATTCAAAGTTGTAGGAAACCAGTGTGAGGAAATACCAGGAGTTTAAACAATTTCATCAGTATTTTAAAAGCATAAATAATACTGTAGCATTGGTTTCTCAGTTTCATTGGAGATGACTTTATTTGTAATCAATTATGGTAACAACTGCTATTGTTGCATGTTTTGAATAATGAATGTGTGAATATTGTGAATTTTTGACCATGTTAGAGTGATCTTGATAAGACTGAATGATTTGGTAAGATTAAAGTCTTTTTTATGTTGAATACTTTAAGTTCAATTGTTTTTTTTAAAAAAAGATGATCGTGATCCTAGAGTTCTGTTTTAATGTACAAACTTAACTGCTTTGTTGTTCGGTAATCTTTTCTTAATCTGTATAAAGGTCTGAACATGAGAGACATTCCCCAAACTGCCCGTTTGTGAAAGGTGAGCACACACAGAATGTGCCATTGTCAGTAACTCTTGCAACAAGTCCTGCACAGTTTCCTTGTACAGATGGAACTGACAGAATATCTTGCTTTGGGTCGGGGAGCTGCCCTCATTTTCTAGCTGCTGCAACTAAACGAGGAAAGATCTGCATATGGGATGTTTCCAAAATTATGAAGGTATTAATTATGTTAATTTTATTAATTATGTTAATTTTGAAGTAACAGAGTAGTCATTAAAAAAAAGTCTGTTGTAAACTTAGACTTTTCATTTGTTTAGGTGCACTTAAAGTTTGAAATTAATGCCTATGATCCAGCAATTGTACAGCAGCTTATTCTATCAGGAGAACCAAGCTCAGGAGTTGATTCAAGGAGACCAACTTTGGCATGGCTGGAGGACTCCTCTAGTTGCTCAGATATACCCAAATTGGAAGGAGACAGGTATGTGAATTTGTTTTAGTAATATTTATAGATGTTACATTTTTTTCTTTTCCTAAATTTTATATTCTCATGATTCTGATTAAAGAGGAAGAAAAAGTAGGTTAAGAGATTAGAGAATAAATGTTGGGTTAGAAATCTGAAAGCTGTGTGATTCTCAAAGAAAAATTTTCATTCAGAAATACCATAGTCTATATTTTCTGTCCCAATCTATGTCAATTAGAAATAATTGCCACATTGAAAAATAAAGTTTAAATAATGAAATGAAATCTTTGGATTAGATTTGTAATTGCATCTTCTACTAAATCTTTTCATAGAGCAGTTGAACTAAATGATTTTAGTTTCTCCTAGTTCATTAGCACTTCAAATTATAGAAGTACTGATGAATAATGAAATAACCTGAGGCAAGGCAGGAGGACCTAATTATTTAAAACAATAAACGAGTAGTCAGAGGTGAGTTGAAGCACCATAATTATTGTTATAGAAACATTTTGGTAAAATTGCTGTTCTGGATTCTCCGCCACTCAGCGTTTCTGACAGGTTCCTGTTTTTTGTGGCTGCATCTGTTCTATGTGAGGACAAGAGAGTATAATCCAACTTAACTCACTGGTTTCCTAAGAAGCTGTATAGTTGTAACTCTGAACTGGGTTAGGATCACACAGCAACATGTACATTATTCCCAAGTAGGCAGAATAAAGGGTTCCATAAACCACTTGGCTTATGATAAACAATAGCAACTACTACTTTTAAGATTCTATAGGTAGCAACATGAAATGAATCACGTTGTGTGATCAGATGTTCTAATATACTGAGGATATCTACCATTTCACCTGCAGGGATTTCTTATGTAACGAATGTGTGATTGGTATTGCACCGTACCCAGTGATTTATCATTTTACTTCACAAACCCCTTGGTCGCATGCACTTTCATTAAGTGTAATGTAAAATTTTATTAATGGAAATTATTTCATTAATGGAATTTATGGAAAATTCACAACATATAAGTTGGGAAGATTACCTCTGTCTAGTTCCTCTTGGTTAAAAGCATGTGGAAATTACTGGTAGATACATGAATGTGGTCTGCACTCTGGAACAGACTGAATTAAAGCATCCTGGTTGTTCTCAGTTATTATAAATCTCTGTGAAAGTTTGATGGGAAAATAGCTTGCCCTTTGTTGGTCTGAGTTTTTAACCATATTTTCCAATAGGAATGAAAACTAAGCATGCTTGATTTCTGTGATTTTCTTAGGAGTTAATGGAAAATTAAGAGAAGATAGTGAAATTAGCATGTCTTTCTAAGCTCTAATTTTAATTAGAACTTTGTCTTAGAGTTTTGTAATTTGTAAATTAAAAATGGGATCAAAATGTGCTTCTAGGATCACACCCACATCTGCGTCCCAACATCCGCCTTGGTAAAATGTACATTTTAGGTACACGTGTGTCCAGTAATTCTGGTGGAGATACCCCACATGATAGGGGTAGTGTGCTGGATGTGAGATGTAAGTCCATATGACTGCTTTTAAAAATCTTACAGTCTATCTAGGATAGAAGGACTTTTTTGTCCAAAGAAATTGTGAAAGGAATCATACAGAAAGGTTACTTTAAGTTGGTGTGATGGAAGGAAACTGAAGAGATGGAACTTCATACCTAGTCTTAAGCCCTCTGTCTGCCCTTCCCTTTACCCAGAGGTAGTAGGAGTCCTGTTGTATTGGTTGTGAATATAATGAGCCAAATTACCTCTGACTTTGTGTGGCACAAGATAGAATATATTTAGTTTAAAAATATACTATGCGGGTTTCACTAGTTTGAAGAATAATTTATTAATTGGAGAAATTAAAGCTTATCCAAGAAGTTTAAAGTAATTAGAAGTATAGCTGGCTTAGAGATTGTTTTTGACTATTTCTACTTAGAAGATAGTGTTTGTCTTTGTTTTAAATTTGTTCAGGGATGATTTTGGAACACATTTAATTTTAATGAATTAACATTTTGTATAGATGCTTCATTGTCATTGTATATTTTGTCAAATTGGTAAAAACTTCCTGAATTTAACTTTGAAGTTGTTAAATTGTATTGACACAAACCAAGGTACCTCCTGTGATATTAGTGTGTTTAGTTTTCAAAAATATGTATAGTCTTAACATTTTCACCTTATCCATAATATCTTATTTCTTTTTCATGTTTAAACTTTGTAAAAGGTTTGTATCATGTAAAGGGCTTTAGTAAATCTAGTGTCTATTATATAAGTAATACATGCTTATTGTAGAAAAAATTGCAAAAAACAGGGACAGAAATTGAAAAAACACGGAGTACCCATGTATTAGTCCATTTCTGTTGCTTATGACAAAATACCTGAAACTGGGTTATTTAGAAAGAAAAGGAGATTTAGTGTTTACAGTTTCTGAGCCTGGGAAGTCCAAAGTCCATCTGGTGGTGACGACAGTGACTCAGGGGTCTCACATTGCAAGTTGGTGGAAGCAGTGAGAGCAGAGAGAGAGAAAGACAGGCTCGCCTCTTCTTTTAAGGCCCTCAGAATCACACCCCTCACCACCATTCTTAATCTATTCACTATTGCATGGTCCTACAGTCCAATCACCTCTTCAAGGTCCCACCTTTCAATTACCATAATAGGATTTCCCACCCTCTTAACGGTCACAGTGGGGGCTAAGTTTCTAATACATGAAACTTGGGGGGACACAATTCAAGGTTCAGTGAGTTTTGGGGAGACATAATTCAATCCACTACAACCCATAATCACGCTATTCAGTTATCTTAACATTTACATGTATACTAGTTTTTTTAGCCGTGTGATTTATTAAAATTATCTATTTTTTTATTTTTTATTTTTTAAAAGATGACCAGTAAGGGGATCTTAACCCTTCACTTGTTGGTGTTAGCACCACGCTCTCCCAAGTGAGCTAAACAGCCATCCCTATATAGGGATCCGAACCTGTGGCCTTGGTGTTACCAGTACCACACTCTCCCAAATGAGCCACGGGGTGGCCCCAGAATTTTTTAATTTTTTTAAATTTAAATTTTATTTTTTTTTTGGTAGCTGGCCAGTTATGAGCCATGTGACTTTAAAAAAAGTTTTATTGAGGGCCGGCCCGGTGGCGCACTGCTACAGTGCGCCGCTTGTGAGTGTGGCGGTGCTCCCGCCAAGGGTTCGGATCCCACATACAGACCGGCCGCTCACTGGCTGAGCGAGGTGCGGTCGCAACACCGAGGGTTGCGATCCCGTTGCCGGTCCCGGCCCGGTACGGGCGCGACACTGAGGGTTGCGATCCGTTGCCGGTCACAAAAAAAGACAAAAAAAAGGGAAAAGAAAAAAGTTTTATTGAAGTTTAATTTTCATATAAAATTCACTCTTTAGGTGTACCATTCAACAGTTTTACTCATATGATTCTATCCTTTAATAGTTTGTGAACTTTCCTGTCATAAAATTATATTTTTGAAGACTTTCAGGATAAAACTTTCTTTGCTAATTTAAGATGATTGTCTGGCAATCCTTGTAATGTCAAGACACCTGAATTCCTTCTTACAAATATACTACTGCTTTATTTTACTTTATGTCTCAGTACATAATGCTTTGTACTGAGCTTTGTTATTTTTCTTAATGTAAAAGCCTCTCTGTACTTGAAACATATTGTGTATTATCGGTTTGGACTTGTATATTCTGGATAATTTCCAATCATTAATATTTCCTGTTGGCATTTATTTTTCCACTCATATTATTTCTCTGAAGCTGGCAAATTAGTGTTTGAATACTTGAGGCCAATTAACAGCTGATTTTAAACTTTTTTGTGTTCTTTCTGTTCTAAATTACAGCATTAAATTGGTTTATGGGCAATTATTATTTTGTTTCTTGTTTTCCAGATGGTTATTTTAACAGATTGTTTGAACATTAAGTTTATTCTCCTTTGCAATCCAAAATAGTTACCTGAAGTTTGCTTGTGTGTGTGTGTGTGTGTATTTACTTTTATTGTGTATTTTTTAAACTCTTTGGCGCAGTTGTCTGGAGGCAGTCATATTTCCACAGTACAAGTCAGGAGAGAGCTTTTCTTTTGTACTGCCAGTTTTGAGCATTTAAATTTTGTCTTGTTTGGGTTGTGGCTTTTTTTGTTTTTGTTTCTGCATTTTTCATTTGTAACAATTGTACTTTTTATTTTTCAATGTCCACTAACTACAGATAGGACTCCTGGTCATTTCTCAGTGTTTTCCCTAACATAACTGGAAGAAACAAAAAATAAAACCTAAAGAGTGTCTCCCCCCCCCCCCCCCCCCCTTTTTAAACACATCTCTTGTGCTACATCAGTGGACAGAACTTTGGTTAGTTTTAC
>NW_007726579.1:365787-407841 GCF_000696425.1 Galeopterus variegatus
AAAAAAAAAAAACCCAAAAAGGGTCCCCCCCCCCCCCCCCCTTTTTAAACACATCTCTTGTGCTACATCAGTGGACAGAACTTTGGTTAGTTTTACGAAATGTAACATCTAACCCCTTGTTTTGTGAGAAAAAGAAACTGCAATGATTTGAAGTTGAGAATGTGGATACTGCCTCATTCACACACTCATTCTCAGACTGTTAAAATCCCTCACCCTCCTTCTAGCCAGTACACATACAGTGCGGTGTGGCAAAGGTACAGTGAAGGTGGGCTTGAGACCCAGGCTTCGTTTATGAACAGTTATTATCACTCAAAAAAATTAAAAATACGGAAACTTTGTCAAAAACAATTAAGTGAGTTTTTCCCCTCAAAATTTCAAACATTGCCCTGGAGCGTAGTGTAGTTAAGCATTTTTCATGGAGATTACCAACTTATATGTAAAATAAAATTATAAATGTCTGTGCATTTCACGCATAAGTGTAGTATATTATTTCAAAAAGGAGAATCACCTTTCCTTTCTGCAAAGTGCATCTTTTAATTTTTATAATGAGTTTATCAGAATTTTAGAAACTACTATAGACCTGCTGATTAATAGAGTTCAAACAGCTGAATATTGTGTTAGAATGGTCTGTAATTACATTTTTTTCTTGTCTGCTCGCAGGAGAGAGAGTGAGGATAAAAGTAGATGCAAAGTGGGAGGCTGACAATTTTTTGGCTACCTAAGTAAGGAGCAAAAGAGAGGCTATTGTCTTGACCCCTATCTTCTGAGTTGGAATAGTTTTCCTGTATGTCAAGGAGTTATTAACAGCCTCTCCAAAACAAACAACACACAGGACAAAAATGAAATACATCTGCTGTGTGAGCACAAATACATATGTGTGGATATACAAGTATTCTGTTTGGTTTTAGGGTAACTGTCCTGAATTCAGTGATAGAAAAGTTCTTAAAATGTTACTACTTCAAGCTTGTGCTGGATTTGACTAATTGCTGTTCTCTTGTACCTTTTATTTGCCCAAATGGTCTTTAGTCATGTAACAGTTTTTTAAGTCAACAGATGTTAAAAATCCCATACCCTATTTCAGATAGACATTTATTTAATAATTTAAAATGATTCATAATCAGCATTGTTAGTCAGTTATGATCTCAAACTACTATTTATATCTCGTTTAAGCTAGTTTTAATAGTTTTGTATGTTGCTTATGTTTGAGATGTGTAGCACTGGTTTTAACACTGTACTCTTTTCTTTTGCTTTCTTGTGGGATGTATACTTTTTTTGAAATTCAAATTGCTTCTACTTTGTCTTTTGATTTAAGTGATGATTTACTGGAGGATTCAGACAGTGAAGAGCATTCCAGATCAGATTCTGTGACAGGTATGTAAAAAATGTTAGGTAATTAATTTTTTTAAATCTGTGGTTTTATGCAGTTCTAGGTAAAGCAAAATACCACTTAATTCTAAATTTCTTAGTTAATGCATACTCTAAATTTTCACTTATGTACAAAGAAAACTGAAATATTATATATCAGAGATCCTGAATTAGTAGTATGTACATAGTGTTCCACAATTAAAATCTGAATGGTACCTATTTGAGTCAAATGAAAGTGATAGTTATATTAAAACTTTGTCACATATATTTGGGAATTCAAATTATGTTTATTTTATTTGTATAATGTATTCTGTTAAATAAAAGTAATGTTTAAATTAAAGCTATTTATTCTCAAAAGAAAATAGGTGAATAGACAATGAATTTTAAAGTATAACATCATAAATATTAAGGCATCAAGTAAATGCTGCTGTACTTGCTGATAAAATATTAAGGCAAAGGAATATGCTTCATATTTTAATATTTTATAGAAAACATTAATAGTATATCCCAAAATAGCTTCACTGTGTCAGAATTTAAATCCTAACTGCTACTTATTATAGTCTGATTGCACTTCCTAATGTATAAAATGATGATATTAACATCTGTTATTTAGAGTTTTAGGGATTAAATAAGATAAATACATATAAAGCATGAAGTGCAGTGCCTGGGAAGAGGACAGTATTTTAAAAATGTGACCATTATTGTGGATATTTTTTAATGTCAAATGTCATGTACAAGGACATATATGAGTATAACTTAATAAATCTCTTTAGAAGAGACATGGTTTTATATGATACAGTTGACAAAAGTTACAGTTATTTTAGAGTAGTAAATGTTCTCTGAATTCTAATTTATCAGGAAATCCTTTAGAAAACCATGAAATAGAAGATTGGACTGATTTTGAGTTAACACTCAACTGTCTTTTGGAGCAGTTCTTAACAATGAAAAAAAAAAAAAAAAAAGTAACAACAAAGGCAGGAAAATGCCCTGAGAAATGTATAAATATGTAATTAGTTCTAGAAAAATAAAGAATTGATTATATTAAAAATTTAGGCTGATGAAGATAATGCTCTTTCCTACTTGTTGTCCTTTTGCAAAAACGGAAGAGGGTCACTCTTGCATTTTCTTAAAGAATAATCAGCTGGTCACTGGTCATCTGGAAATCTGGTGAGAGCTTGAACTCCTCCACAAGATACTCTTTGGTCTTGTCAAGTGACTTAAACTCTGTGGGCTTCAGTATTTGCTTTGTAAAGTGTTTTCACTAAATGTTTCCACGGTCCGCTTTCTGTTTGTAAATTTTTTTATTCTAATTCTAAACTTTCCTTTTTGTATGCTATAGCTTGTTCTTTTCTCTGGGTCTAAAGTATGTATTTTTGTAATTGTAATTATTGTACTTGGTCTATTTTCCTGTCCCTTTTCTACCTTTATCTTTTCTATCTATTCCTGTTTGGTTTTTCATACTTCCTTTAGGTACTGTAGTACTGTTTACTTCATTTTCCAGCAACTAGAAAATTACTATATGTTTTTGTTGACTAAGTATGATACATCTTTAGGGTTAGGAATGTTGTTGTTTTTTTTTTTTTTTTCCTTTTTGTCTTTTTTCGTGACCGGCAATGGGATCGCAACCCTCGGTGTTGCTCCTGCAACTTGCTCAGCCAGTGAGCGGCCGGTCTGTATGTGGGATCCAAACCCTCGGCGGGAGCGCCACCGCGCTTCCCAAGCGGCGCACTGTAGCAGTGCGCCACCGGGCCGGCCCAGGAATGTTGTCTTTATGTAGTTTTAAAAGGTAGCTATGGTAAGAGAAAATATACTTTTAGATCAAAATTTTTAATTGCCTTATTTGAAGATTTATAAGAAACTCATTTATAATAAAATATGTCTTATAAACTAATTTTGTTATGTTGAAAGACTATGATGAGTTTATGTCACCATATATGGAGTAGCCATATGTATTCTTGATATTAATGGGAGATATGTTCTTGTCCCGAAGTATTAGAAAATTAGAGGGCCGTTTCAAAATTTATATTTACAACTCTAGGTAATCACCCATCAAAGTGAATGATACCATCTAAAGAATTGTAGAATACATTTCCTGATTTCAAAAATGTGAGTGCAGGGCTGACTGGTTAGCTGTTGGTTAGAGCGTGGTGCTGGTAACACCAGGGCCCAATGTTCGATCCCTCTACCTGCCAGCAGCTGGAAAAATGAATAGTGCAAGCTAAGAGACATCTGTATTTCGTTTGAAGGTTATGACTTTTGAAAGTATCTAGATGATCACAGAAAGAAAAGTTTTGTGTTTGGACTACATATCATTTTTAAGGACACAGGGGTTCTTGTGAAGAGTGAGAAAAATGTTTGGCAGAAGATTGAATTACAGCCTAATTGCTAACCTCAGGAAGTTTGTCTGGCAGAAGCCATGGGGTTGACACTACCTAAGTAAGCAGAATAAAGAAGGGTTTCCCAAAGTGATTGCTTGAAGAATATTAGACTGCAGGATGTTTGTAGGTGTGTTGTATAAAAACTTATTTTGTGGCCTAATAAGTTTTAGATACTGTGAGATAAGTAGAGATGATAGGTTTCCTTACTGTGGCATTTGTCAGTCATCAATGTGCTGTTTTCCAGATGTTGATTAAATAGTTGAGAAGAAGCAGAGTAATAATGTCACTTGTTATGTTTTCCTTTTTAATGAATAGTTTTGCCTCACATGCCATTTGCTTTGAATATTATCTTAAATGTGTGTTTATATATGTAATTTATGATTTATTTATTTTGTGTTAATATATACATTGACTAACACTGATTTTCTTGGCAATTTCCTACCATAACTTTTAAAAACTCATTTAAATAAGTTTGACTCCAACAGTTGAGCATCCTTAGGATTTATTGTGGTGTGCTACCTGTTGTAAAAATATCTTACTGTCAACCTTCAGTTTCCAATCTGGGCTAGTAGTATATATTAATATTGCATGGCAGTAAAAAGGCTGCATGTGAATATAGCCAATTGAGTATTTAAGTAAGTGAACAGCCCCAGTAGTACAGTTATATGGAGTTTATAACTAAAATTTTCTTCTACTTTAGCTAGAAAAGGTTTTAGTTTTAGAAGATTAATAGTAATGATATATGAAGTGAGGTCATCAGCATATTATGGGATATTCTAGGTAAAGCTGTCAGTGAGCATGTTGAAGAGATCATGAACAAATAGTTAGAAAAAATGATGTAAACAAAGCTTCCAGTACACCTTAAGTGTTTTATGTTCCATGAATCTGTTACTCATTCTTCTGTTTGGACAACTTTCAGGCATTCCTGCAATCACCTTGAGTTCTTTTATATGTATTTTGTTTACTCTTCTGTGTTCTTCCTATCTAAATTATAAGGGCAATTCTGATCTTTGTTGTATTTCCGCAAATCATCTAAAGGCATTATGTTATTGTTGCTAATAATGTTGCTGCTAGACTTACAGTAGTTGGTGCCATTGGGAAAAAAACAGATTGGTGGAAAGAATTTTCAGTTCACTGTCAGAGATTTTACCTGACTTGGGAGTCGTTTGACAACTATTGTAGGGTTTTGTGTAGATAGAGATCACATGTTTGTTGGGTTGAGACAAGAAATGACTTTTGGGCTTCCGGTCAAGATGGCGGAATAGACCGTCCCAGCGTTGTCCTCTCCCACAAATCAACCAATGTACAACTATATAAAAAAGCAACAACAGCCAAGCTGGGGCTGCTAGAGCTCAGGGGAAGAGGAGGAGAGACCTACAGAGTGCATGAAGGCGGGAGAAGCCACTATGAGAGAAAGAAAAAAATGCTCTGACCATTTTATGCCATGGCTGCTTTAAGGCTGGAACTGCTGAGCACACGGAGCAGGAGCTGGCAGAAGGTGCAGCTGTGCCCTTTGGATGGAGTTGCTTGGAGGTGGCAGGAGAGAAAAGGGCCTTGGTGGCCCCCAGGCCAGCAAGACCACTAATAGGGTTCCTGTGGACCCACATAGGAGGGAGGAGCCAGAACAACTGAAAAAATGGAGCCACTCGGAGGCTGGTGAGTCATCTCAAGGGACTGGTGCATGGCCTGTTCTACGGGAAGTGTTTGCAGCACAGGTGGTAGGGGAGACGGGGCATCATGGTGAACATGGGGGCACAGCAAGGACAGTTGATCTGCATCCCAATCAGTGTAGGACCACTTAGAGGAGACTGGTCAGGAATATAGAATTGCATGGGGTGCAGTTTGATGAAAAGACTCAGGCCTGGATCAGAGTTACTACACAACCCAGGTGCACCAAGTCTCTGGAGATCCAGAAGTACCTATAAAGTCAACCATTATAACCTGAGTTGCACAAAAAGCCTTTCCTAGGGAATCAGCAGCAAAGCAGCAATTTAGCTAAACCACAGAGCTCAAGTATTGGTCCCAACAGGAAGTTCCCCCACTTTAGAAGTAAGCAAAGGACAAAAAATTAGTTCCAGCTGAGACACACCGCCAGTGCCTAGGGGTCCGCCTGGGGACCCGAGGTATGGAGCCAGGGACTGGACCCCCTGCACAACCAGGCACACCACCAGTGCCAAGGAGCATGCCAAAAACATCACCTCCATGTGGGTAGCCAACGACAGCCACCACACTAACCATGGTTGCCGCAAAAGCAGCTAGACGCCACAACCACCACACAGATGGTCTGCCAGCCACTGGAGTATATTGACACAATGAGAGTCACCAGCAGAGATAAAGAAAAGAGGATGTCTCTCTCCGTAAAGCCTATTCCAGAGTGACAGAAGAAGCATTGCTCTACGATAATATTGGGGGACCTGATCACACCTCTCAGCATTGGACAAATCATCTAGGCGACAAATCAACATAGTAACCATTATTCTTTCAGAAGGAGAGAAGAATTCTAACATAATTAGAGGTGGGAGGGGGGAGGGAGAAGGGAATGGGAAGAAATTGGACAAGGGGCATAAAGAATAATTACGATTTGTAACAATATTTATGCTAGTAATATTGATTGATCAACATATCTCAATGTTGAACTCCAAAAATATGTATAATCAATTTTGATTCAATAAAAATTAAAAAAAACAAAAAGAAGTGACTTTTGTACTATTTGTAAGGTGACAGCTTGAGGAGGACACAATAGAGAAAAGGCCAATAAAGGGTAATGTAATATAGTAGTATGACTTTAACTGAACTAAAGATTAGCGGATAATACAGAAGACACTTATGTTTCAATTTAAAATGACAAAGTTTGGGAACTTTTTCTTCCTAGTTATTAATTTTTTCTAAGCTTAGGTTAGAATTAAATTGTATACTATGGGGCCGGCCCGGTGGCACACTCGGTAGAGTATGGCACTTGGGAGCGCAGGGGCGCTCCCGCCAAGGGTTCGGATCCCATATAGAGATCGGTCTGCTCACTGGTTGAGCGCGGTGCGGGCGCGACACCGAGGGTTGCGATCCCGTTGCCAGTCACGAAAAAAGACAAAAAGGAAAAAAAAAATTGTATACTATGACTGTACTCTGATTATCATGATAATCGCTGATAATCATCAGCATGGGCGATGTGAGAGAGAAGAAATGTGCTATGACTCCTAAAT
Source organism: Galeopterus variegatus (assembly GCF_000696425.1). Lineage (NCBI taxonomy): Eukaryota > Metazoa > Chordata > Mammalia > Dermoptera > Cynocephalidae > Galeopterus > Galeopterus variegatus. The sequence continues at coordinate 372,728 of NW_007726579.1, forward strand.
GATAAAAGAAAGGAAACTGAGATTACAGTAATTTTCATGGATATTCTGCAAAGTGCATAAATGACAGATGCATGAATAGTATTGTCTTTTTGGTTTAGAATTGAAGTGCAGAAATCCTGTTATATTGATACTAATTCAAAGTGATGAATAAATAATATCTTCATTCTTTAACTGTTTAATCTCATAAATTTTTCAAAAAAGGGATTTTGTTCTCAAATTACCAGGAGAATGTATTCTGAATTGAAAATACTTTTGAATACCTTTACCTTGAATACCTTTATGATTTTTCTGAGTAGATTCGGCTCCAATTTGATTAAATTTTTTAAAAAATACTTTTTCTACTTGTATAATCATAACACACTGATTGGATGAGTAAGAAAATTAATGAAAACATTAAACCACAGATTTTGATTTGCATTTACAAGACCACATTTAATAATTATTGTTTTTGTTTTTTTTTTTTGAAAGGGCATACATCACAGAAGGAAGCCATGGAAGTAAGCCTTGATATAACAGCGCTCAGCATTCTTCAACAGCCAGAAAAACTTCAGTGGGAGATTGTTGCAAATGTGCTTGAAGATACTGTTAAGGATCTTGAAGAACTTGGGGCAAATCCTTGCTTAACAAACTCTAAGAGTGAAAAGACAAAGGAAAAGCACCAGGAACAACACAACATTCCCTTTCCATGTTTATTAGCTGGAGGTTTATTAACATATAAATCTCCTGCTACCTCACCCATTAGTAGTAATTCTCACAGGTCACTGGATGGTTTAAGCAGAACTCAGGGTGAAAGTATATCAGAACAAGGGTCAACTGACAATGAATCCTGCACTAATTCAGAACTAAATTCTCCTTTGGTGAGGAGGACTCTACCTGTCTTGCTTCTTTATAGCATCAAGGAATCTGATGAGAAAGCAGGAAAAATCTTTTCACAGATGAACAATATTATGAATAAAACTTTGCATGATGATGGTTTTACTGTTCCACAGATTATTGAAATGGAGCTGGATAGTCAGGAACAGTTGTTGTTGCAGGATCCTCCTGTGACTTACATTCAGCAATTTGCAGATGCAGCAGCCAACCTTACTTCTCCAGATTCTGAGAAATGGAACTCTGTATTTCCCAAGCCTGGGACTTTGGTTCAGTGCTTGAGGCTGCCAAAGTTTGCAGAGGAGGAGAATCTTTGTATAGACTCAATAACTCCTTGTGCTGATGGAATTCATTTGTTGATAGGACTGCGGACATGCCCCGTTGAATCCTTGAGTGCAATAAATCAAGTAGAGGCCTTGAATAATTTAAATAAATTAAACTCTGCACTATGTAATAGACGGAAAGGTGAGCTGGAATCAAATCTTGCTGCGGTGAATGGTGCAAATATTAATGTAATCCAACATGAATCACCAGCAGATGTACAGACTCCTTTGATAATTCAGCCTGAGCAGAGGAATATTAGTGGTGGATATTTAGTACTTTATAAAATGAATTATGCCACTCGGATAGTGACTTTAGAAGAGGAACCAATAAAAATCCAGCATATCAAAGATCCCCAGGACACAATTACCTCGCTCATTTTGCTTCCACCAGATATATTGGATAATCGAGAGGATGATTGTGAGGAACCTATTGAGGAAATGCAGTTAACCTCAAAGAATGGCATTGAGAGAGAAAAAAAGTCTGACATTTCTACTCTTGGACACCTGGTAATAACCACTCAGGGAGGATATGTAAAAATATTAGATCTTTCAAACTTTGAAATTTTGGCCAAAGTGGAACCTCCCAAAAAGGAGGGCACCGAGGAACAGGACACATTTGTTTCTGTCATTTACTGCTCAGGCACAGACAGGCTGTGTGCATGCACCAAAGGTAAGCTGTTTGTTTGATTCTTCTAGAACTCTTACGAGACCCATGTACATGGCATTTGTGTGTGTACATAGTATGAATTTTAGGTCTAGGTAGATGGAGAGGAATTCTTTTTTTGTAATGAAGTGGTAAGTTCTTCTACTGTTTTAACTGTTCCTGAAACTTTTTTCTACTGCTCTAGGTAAGGATTCTAACTGTAAATAAGTTAGTAATTTTCTCAGAAAGTATCTTCTCTGTTTTAACCTCAAGAAAGTAACCTACTATTGTTTCTGTGAGTCCTGACTACATCTGCTCAAATTTGTGACCTTGGGGGCCGGCCTGTGGCTCACTCGGGAGAGTGCGGTGCTAATAACACCAAGGCCATGGGTTCGGGTTCTATATAGGAATGGCCAGTTTGCTCACTGGCTGAGCGTGGTGTTGACAACACCAAGCCAACTGTTAAGATCCCCTTACCAGTCATCTTTAAAAAAAAAAAAAATGTGACCTTAGGCAAGTTACTTTAAACTCAGTAAATGTTTTGTTTCTTTATTTGCAAACTAGGATAAGAAGGCCTACTTTGTAGCCTTGTTAGAATTAATTGAAATAATGTATGTAAACTTTCTGGCACAGATACTGGTTTTTATTTCCTTCTGAAATAGAAATACTTAGCAAATAATTATTAATTTTGCCAAATAAAACTTTTTTGTCTGATTTACTTCTAACCTTTGGCTTTCGTAAATCAGTTTTGTAACATCTGAGGCCCTGTATAGAATAATACGTACTATGCAAAATTTTTTCTACTTTTAAAAAATATATATACATTTTAAGTTGGGGTGATAGAGCAATTTTTTATAAAGGATTACTGACAATATTGGGCAAAATGAATAATCCTATTGATAGTTTAGTAGGAATTTAGGGCCCGGAGATATTCGAAGCCTAGGTGATTATAACTAAGGATTGGCAGAGGAATTGGGATTTGAGAAGAGTTACACATATTCCTCATCTGTGGTTCTGGTAGGAATTAACCTGATTTTTTCTTCCTCTCTTTAAATAGATTTCAAGAGTTTAGCCAAAGAGGAAGATGGTTAATGTAGTGGTTCAGATTGCTGTACTGTACCTTTGAATTATATCTAGTGAAATAACAAGCAAAAAAAAAAAAAAAAATCTTCAAATACATCAGAATCCAACTAGACTAATTTAAAAACTAGCAATATAAAAGAACTCTAGCTTAATAAAACTTTGAATTACGGATGAAAAGTTTAGAACAACCAGTAAAACACTATGTAGTATCAAAGATAATTTGAATTTATTGGTCACCTGTGTGCCAGTTTTTTATTGTAAGAACTTTACCTCTGTTAATTCTTTTAGCTATCACACCAACTTTATGAGGTTTCTACTCTTATTGTCTGCAATATTCTTTCCTTATCTGCAAACTTCAGATAAGGAAACTGAGGAAAGAAAGGTAAAGTAACTTGCCTAAGTCACAGAGCCAGTGTTTAAACCTGGGCAGTCTATCACCAGAATGCTTTAAACTACTTTCTACTGCCAGAAGGTAACAAAAGCTGAAAAATCATACATTGAATTCTTTGCAGTCTTTTAATCTGAAAGATTTAAAAAGTAGAAGCAGGGCTGGACAGTTAGCTCAGTTGCTTAGGGCATGGTGCTGATACCACCAAGGTCCAGGGTTTGATCCCTGTACTGGCCAGCTTCCAAAAAACAAACAAACAAACAAAAAAACCATTTAATTTGCCACAGGTTATCCAAAATGGAGCTGGGTTTGGAACTTGAGTGACATGGCCCTAGGGCACATTGTTATAAGAAGCTAGTATTTTCCAGAAATACAGTAAGGGTTTAATAATTTAAATTATTTGATGAGATATGCTTTAGGTTACTCAGAGGAGAAATAGCATTAAAGCCTTAAATATTTAAGTATTACATATTTAAATACTAATAATGGTATTTAAAATGGACTGATATAGTCTTCGAGTTTGATCAGTAAAACATTCTAGGAAGTGATCTCCTTTGATAGGGAATTTATCCAGATCAATTGAAAGACAAGAAAAAGCCCGAGAAGTTAATCACTTTGAAAATTACCCCCATTCTTCAAGGATTGACTGATCAAGCTGCATTTGAAAAGATGAGATTAGAGAACAGTTGATGTCTTAAAATGTATGTATAACAATCCATAAGTACCTGTGTGATTTTTAAAAAGTATCTCAGACTGTGAATTAAATGAATGTGACACTGTCTTCTGAGTATATTCAAATAGCATAAAACTCTTTTTCTCTCGGAGAATCATTGTCTTTTCATAAAAATCTACAATTAATAAATGTTTTAAGTTAATTTAAATAGGATTAATAATATACTAAAAGTAGTTTGATAAAGCTATATTTGATTAAAATTTAGAAATAGAATATACATAAACATACATATACATATATGAGATTTTACAAATTCTCATTAAAAAAAGAAATAAAGGAAAACCGTTCATGAATTTCTTTATAAAATGTCTAGAGTTTAAAATGAAAGATAAATTGGTGTACTGCTTGGTGCACATATGTATTTAAAATAGAAGGGAAAATAGAATATGAAAAACTTAAATGAGAAGACAGGACTAAGGTATATCAGTGGAATATAAGGATAAGGAAGCAGTTACGGTACCTAACATGTTGATGCCTAAAAAATAAATTTGTTAAAAGCTCGCAGTTAAAGGGAATATGTTATGAAATGTAACAGTACTGTATGTGAATGTGACCCCAACAACATGTGAAGCCTATATACTTGTACTGATTATTATAAGGAGAAGTTGAGTTATAATTGTTTTGAAAGGCCTTAATAATCCCATTATCTGGGATTATTGATATATATGATCACATCCTTGTTTTGCTATTGATCTTAGGAGGAAAACATTTCTTTAGCTTTCTATTCTTCGTTCTCTGAGAGTTTCCAATAGGAATATTGTTTTTTGTAAAATACTTGTTTGTGTCTATTGGGATGATCGTGTGGTTTTTCTTTTTAGTTTAATATGGTGAATTACATTGATATTTGGATGTTTAACCAACTTTGCATTCCCCGGATAAAACCCACTTGGTTATAATGCATTATCTCTTATATAACATTGGATTCAATTTGCTAAAATTTTGTTCATTATTTTTCCATCTGTGTTCATGAGGGATATTATATGGTCCTTGTAATCTTTTTTGTTTTTGTTTCTTGTAATATTTGTCTGGTTATGATATCGAAGTAATGTGTGCCCGATAGAATGAGTTGGAAAGTATTCTCTCTTCAGTTTTGTGGTAAAGTTTGTGTACAATTGATTTTATTTCTTAAATGTTTGGTAGAATTCACCAATGAAACACTTTGGGCCTAGAGATTTTTTTTTGGTGGGAAGATTTTTGACTACAAATTGTTCATTTTATAGAGAATTATTGAGGTTATCTGATTCTTTTTAGTAAGCTCTGGTAGGTTTTTTTTTGTCAGTTTCATTTACATTACCAACTTTTAGCATAACGAGTTTCATAATATTCCCTACAGTCCTTTTAGTATCTGTAGACTCTTTACTGATGTCACTGTTCTTATTTGTGATACTGGTAATTTGTGTCTTCTCTGTTTTTCCTGAGCAATTAGGCTAAAGATAAAACATTTTATTGAGTTTTTTTGGAAACAACAGCTTGTGACTTAAATAACTTTTTTTTTCTTCTCTTTTTTCCATTTCACTGATTTCCACCCTAACGTGCATTATTTCCTTCCTTATGCTTGCTTTGGGGTTATTGATTTAAGACCTTCTCTGATACAGGCATTTTTTAAATTCAAAATATTTTAACATTTTACTTGTACATATTTGTTGAGTATAGTGTGTTGTTTCAATACCTGTGTATACACATGTGTATCCTGCACAGTGATTCATTTAGAGTAGATAGTATAGTTTTGTACCCATCAGTCTACCACTTTTCCTTCTATCCCCCTGTGATACAGGCATTTTATTTTATTTTATTATTTTATTTTATTTTATTTTTTTGTCCTTTTTTTTTTTCAAAGATGACCGGTAAGGGGATCTTAACCCTTGACTTGGTGTTGTCAGCACATCCCCCTGTGATACAGGCATTTTATTTTATTTTATTATTTTATTTTATTTTATTTTTTTGTCCTTTTTTTTTTTTCAAAGATGACCGGTAAGGGGATCTTAACCCTTGACTTGGTGTTGTCAGCACCACGCTCAGCCAGTGAGCGAACCGGCCATCCCTATATGGGATCCGAACCCGGGGCCTTGGTGTTATCAGCACCGCACTCTCCCGAGTGAGCCACGGGCCGGCCCTTTTTGTCTTTTTTGAGACTGGCCGCACTGCGCTCAGCCAGTGAGCACTGTGAATGAACCGGTCATCCCTATATAGGATCCGAACCCACGGTGGGAGCGCTGCTGCGCTCCCGAGTGCGCCACAGGCTCGGCCCAATACAGGCATTTTAAAGCTATAAATTTCCTTGGAAGCACTGCTTTACCTGTATACCCTAAATTTTGATATCTTGTGTTTTTCTTTTCATTTAGCTCAAAATGTTCTCTAATTTCCCTTGTGATTTCTTGTTTGACCCATGAGTCATTTAGAAGTGTTTTGTTTAGCCTCCAAATATTTGAGGTTTCTTGAGATTTCTTTCTGTTCTGAATCTCTAATGTAATACCATTGTGGTCAGAGAACATAATTTGTATGATGTCAGTGTTTTAAATTTTATTGAGGGCTCTCTGGTTAGCTTAGTTGGTTAGAGTGCAGTGTTGTAACTCTAACATCAAGGGTTTGGATCCTCATACCGGCCAGCCACCAAAAAAATAAATAAATGAAATTTATTGAGACTCTTCATGGCCCAGCATATGGTCTGTTCTGAAGAGTGTTCTATGTACACTTGACTGTATATTGTGTACTCATTGAGTAGAGTGTTCTATAAATTTCACTGGTATAAATGTATGTTGTTGAAGAGTTACTGAAGTCTTCCTGATTTTTATATGCAGTTGTTTTATCATTTTTGAGAGGGAGTATTGAAATTTCCAACTATTTTTTGTTGAATTGTTTACTTTTCCTTTTAATTCAGTTAGTTTTTACATCAGTTATTTTGAGGTACTTTCGTTAGGGAGGCTTTTTTTTTTTTTCCTTTTTGTCTTTTTTACTGACCGGTAACGGGATCGCAACCCTCGGTGTCGCGCCCGTACCGGGGACCAGCAACAGGATCGCAACCCTCGGTGTTGCGCCTGCACCACGCTCAGCCAGTGAGCGGGAACCGGTCTCCACATGGGATCTGAACCCTCGGCGGGAGCGCCGCCGTGCTCCGAAGCGGCGCACTCTCCAGTGCGCCACCGGGCCGGCCCACGGAGGCTTTTTAATAATTGTTTTATCTTCCTGATTTATTGACACTTTTGTCATTATGAAATATTCCCCTTTGTCTCTATTTTGTATCATATTAATAAAAGTCATGCCGGCTCTCTTATGGTTACAGTTTGTCTCACATATCTTTTCTACTTTCAATTTGTGATTCAATTTCAGGTTGCGATTTTGAATCCAAGATGGGTCTCTTACAGACAGCATCTCATTTGTCACCTCTTTATGTTGGACAGTTAGGTCTTGCTTTATAATACAGTTGGATAATTTCTGCCTTTTGAATTTGAATCAATCCACATTTAATGTAATTGTTATGGTTGCATTTATATCAGCCATTTTGATTATTTTAATATTTGTTTCATATTTTTTCTTGCATTCCTTTGTTATTTCTTCACTGCTTTCTCTTGTGTTGAATAAATATTTTTAGTGTATAATATTTTAATCCCTCTGTTGATTTTTTAAAAAACATATAACATTGGTAAAGGATAATTTATTACAAACATCCAGGCCTGCTATCAAACCAAGAACTAGAACAGTACAGATATCTTGCATCTACCAATGTGTTCCTCCTCCCCTCTTCTAAACTCTGGTCTTCTCCCAGAAATGACTATTACTCAGAAAAATTTTTTGTTTCACATTGTGTTACTGGGTATCATTGTGTGCAATGATCATGTCATGGTGTTTAGCACATCCATCATCTCATTTGTCACCTCTTTATGTTGGGAACATTCAACATCCTCTTGACTAGCTACTTGACGTTATATAGTAATTTGTTGTTGGCTGCAGTCTCCCTGTATTGCTATAGAACACTAGATCTTATTCTTTCTATCTCTGTACATTTTTGTATCCATTGACCACCCTCTCCCCATCCCCCCTCCACTCTCCTCTTTCTAGTCTCTAGTAACTACTGTTCTACTCTCTACTTCCATGAGATCAATTTTTTAGCTTCTTCATATGAGTGGAAATATGTGGTATTTCACTTTCTGTGTGTGGCTTATTTCATTTAACGTAATTTTCTCCAGTCTCATCCGTGTTGCTGTGAATGGCAGAATTTCATTCCTTATCAAGGCTGAGTAGTGTTCCGTTGTGTATGTATACCACATTTTAAAAATGCTTTTATCTGCTGATGGACATTTAGGTTGGTTCCAAATCATGGCTATTATGAATAGAGCTATGATAAACATGGGTGTTCACTTTGTCATGTTGATTTCCTTTCCTTTGGATAAACCCAGTATTGGGATTGCTGGATCATGTGGTAGTTTTATCTGTAGTTTTTTGAGAGCTCTCCATGCTGTTTTCCATAATGGCTGTACTAATTTACATTCCCACCAACAATGTATAAGAGTTCCCCTTCTTCTGCATCCTTGCCAGCATTTGTTTTGTTTCTTTTTGATAATAACCATTCTAACTGGGGTGAGATGATATCTCATTGTGGTTTTGATTTGCATTTCTCTGATGATTAGTGATGTTGAGCATTTTTTCATATACCTGGTGGCCATTTGTATGTCTGCTTTTGAGAAATGTCTGTTTACCTCATTTGTCCATTTTATAATCAGATTTTTAAAAAATACTGAGTTTTTGAGTTCTTTATATATTCTGGATATGTGAGGTCTCCTCTCATTTTGTTGGTTGTTTCCTGATTGTTTCGTGTATCCTTTGTTCCTTTCTTTCTCTTTTATTGTTTATCCTGTGGTTTGGTGGTTTTCTGTATTGATGAGGTTTGATTCCTTTCTCTTTCTAATTTTATATCTATTCTACCAGTAAGTTTTGTGTTTTCAGGTGTTTTTGTGATAGTTATTGTTCCTTCTCTTCCAGTTGTAGGACTTCCCTGAGCATTTCTTGTAAGGGCAGACTGGTGGTGAAGAATTCCCTTAATTTTTGTTTCTCTGACAAAGATTTTATTTTTCATTCCTGAAGGATAGCTTTGCTGGGTATAATATTCTTGGCTGGCAGTTTTTTTCTTTCAGTACTTTGAATATATCATCCCATTCTCCCCTGTCTTGTAGCATTTCTATTGAGAAATCTGCAGTTAGTCTAACAGTATTCCTTAATAAGTGACTTGATGCTTTTCTCTTGCTGTTTTTAGGATTCTCTGTCTTTATGTTTTGACAGTTTGAGTACAATGTGTTTTGGAGAGCACTTTCTTGGGGACCTTTGAGCTTCCTGGATTTGGATGTTTGTATTTTTCCCAAGACAAGGGAAGTTTTCAGCTATTATCTCATTAAATTTATTTTCATTATCTTTTTTGTTTTCTTCTCTTTGGGCAATTCCCATAATTTGAATATTTGTTTGATAGTATATAAATCTTGTAAGCTTTGTTCATTTTCTTAAAACTCTTTTTTTTTTTTTTTTTTGGCCTTCCTGGGTCATGTCAAAAACAGTTGGCTTCAAGATCAGAAATTCTTCTGTGTGATCTAGTCTGTTGAGACTCTTGGTTGTGTTTTTTATTTCATTCAATGTATTCTTCAATTCAGAGATTTCGGTTTGATTTTTTTAAATGATATCTATCTGGTAAATTTCTCATTCAAATCATGAATTGTTTTTCCGATTTCATTGAATTGTTTGTGTTCTCCTGTATCTCAGTGAGTTTCCTTAATAATATTTGAATTCCTCCTCTGGCTAGTCAGCAATTTCTGATTCTTTGGGAGCATTATTTTCTTTCTTTGATGGAGTCATTTTTCCTTGTTTTTTATGTTTCTTGTTTCCATGCATTGCATCTGTTGGAACAGTCACCTGTTCATATTGTAGAAGGCTTGTGTGGGAAAGGACTTTGACCTGCAAATGTCTTTGGGTTTTTTTTTTTTTTTTCCTCCTTTTTGTCTTTTTTCATGACCGGCAACGGATCGCAACCCTCAGTGTTGCTCCCACACCTCGCTCAGCCAGTGAGCGGCCAGTCTGTATGTGGGATCCGAACCCTCGGCGGGAGCGCCGCCACACTTCCCAAGTGGTGCACTGTAGCAGTGCGCCACCAGGCCGGCCCCGTCTTTGGGTTTTGATTGAGTAGAATAGAGGCCACTAGGTGGAGCTGCAGAGAAGAGGCCATGCCAGCCCTGTCTTGGGCCATGGGCAAGGCTGCTAGGTGAGGCTGCAGAGAGAGGGGCCAGTCAACTGCTTCTCAGGCAGTAGGGGAGGCCACTAGACAGGGCTTATTGGGGTGAGGAGGGTGGGCAACCAGCCACTTCTCCAGCATTGCGTGAGGCTGCTAGGTGAGGTTGCAGAGACAGGGCCCAGCAAGCATTTCTTGGGCAGTGAACAAGGCTGCTAGTATGGTGCTGCAGAGAGGGGGCCCTGCCAACCACTTCTTGGGCAGAGTGCGAGGCTACTACATGAGACTGTTAAGGGCAAGATCTCATGGCTACTCTTCTGAAAGGGTATGGATTCGCTTTACTTCCACTGGTCTGGGGGGTGTGTTCATTAAGGTAGGTATCCATGAGCTGTTTTTCTGGGTTTGAAGCTTGGGCAAACAGAACTTGGTCCACTGGCTGGTAGTGGTGGGGGTCGGGGAATGTCTGCCTGTCTGACCCCTGGCCTGGGACTTGGTGGTTTGTCAGTTCAGCAGGCCTGGGTTTGTCTTCCCAGACTTGCAGAGCTGGGGTCACACTTGCCCCTGGGTCCAGGCCTCATCCCACCAGTGGCCAGGGCCTTGAAGCCTCTCCTGTGAGTGAGCTGGGATGACTGCAGAGCCTTAAGGCTGGGGAAGTGCATTGGCTTCTGGCTCCTAGGGCAGGGCATGCTCCTGCAGTGGCTCTGGTTTCAAGGCGATGCTGTATTTCATCAGCTTGGATTAGGAGGGTGGGGTTGGGGAGTGCACCATATGTGCTCCTGCTCTAGAGTGATGCAGTGCGTGTATTCTAGGCAGTTCTCCAAGCTTGGCTTCAGGCTTGCAGGGGTTATAGAATCCTCTTGCAGTTGGAACTGCAGGCCTCTGTGGTGAAGATGGAGGCCCTCTGCTTAACTTTTCCTCTTGCAAGGGAAAAGGCTCTCCTGTACGGATCCTGGTGGTGGAGACGTGATGGCTGAGGCCGTTTGCCTCTCTCTCGTCTCTTTGCTGGCATCCTGGGCTTTCATGGTCCACAGGGCTCTCACCAGTCTCCTACTGCACTCCTGCACTGTTTTCCCACAGACACTCCCATTGATATTTAGCTATCCATTAGTTGTTCTGGTCCCTTTTTGTGAGAGGAATGAGCCCTGGCCACCTCTAGTCCACTGTCTTGCCCCGCCTCTCCACTACTCAGAATAATTTTTATGTTTTTCCTTTTAAAAAGAAAACTGGTTTTATACTTCATATGTGGGGGTATTTCAATAATATATTGTTGAGTTTCGCTTGTTTTTTTGCTTTATAAAAATGGTATCAAACTTTAAGTAGTTTGAGGGGACTTGGTTTCTCAGAATAATTTTTATGTTTTTCCTTTTAAAAAGAAAACTGGTTTTATACTTCATATGTGGGGGTATTTCAATAATATATTGTTGAGTTTTGCTTGTTTTTTTGCTTTATAAAAATGGTATCAAACTTTAAGTAGTTTGAGGGGACTTGGTTTTTACCCTTTCATATTTTTAAGATTACACGTTGTTGGGAAAATATAAAAAAGTGGTCAGGGCCCCTCAGATGTTCAGGATCTTGCCCAGTATCTGGTGTGGGCGGGACTGGCCGGCATGTTGAGACTTGGCCTTTCCCTTCCAACTGCCTCTGCTCTGGGCTGTAGCTACTGCTGGAGGGTGGTGTTTTGGACTGTGATCTTAGGTATAAAGGACTAACAACCCTGATGCAAGAAGCTTCTAGGGGACGCTCCGGGAAGCCATATTAGGTCGGCTGTTCCTAGCTCTGCATAAAGTCTATTATTTCTTCACCCATGGTTCCAAGGACCTTTTCCTATTACCTAGCTCGTAGACCTGCGTGTGAAGGTTTTGTGATCCAGTCTGGACAACAGGGCTTAAGGGGTCTGTGAGACCTAGCTCTAGCTTTACACCCGTTTTGCTGTATGTTCTATAGATCATTTAATTTTCACTTTTGCATAGTACTTCTTTGTGCAAAAAACCCACTTACAATGTATTTGTTTTCCTGTTAGTGGACATCTGGGTTGTTTCCGGTTTTTTTGCTGTTGAGTTCTGCTGCTGTTAATCTTGTGTAAGTTCCCTGATGCACATACCTGTAAGAGGCTCCCTGGGGTATTCTTAGGAGTAGAATTGCTGAGTCATGGGGTATAATTCTTTTTCTTTCTTTAAATCGTGGCAAAATACACATAACAACGTTTACGATTTTAACCATTTTACAGTGCACATGTCATGGCATTAAGTACATTCACAATGTTGTATAACCACCACTATCTATTTCCAGAACCTTTTCATCATCCTAAACAGAAACTCTGTGCCCATTAAACAAGTGTGCCTAGGGTTTTATTTTCTGTTTTGCCTCTCAGGTCTCTTCTACATAGACATGGAAGCTTAGTTGGCTGGGAATGTGTTGATGGCTTGTTCTGTCTCTGGTCTTTACTGCACAGGTGCACAGCCTGTGATCAATGTGGGTTATGTGGAGAGTTTACCAGACCCCATGTGCTTCTCTCACTTATAATTCTGTGTTAAATCCCTAGTATTTCTAGTGCTTTGCCCTGGACAGGATCATGACCACAGGTAGCAGACCTCTTTGTTCCTCACTTGAAATCACATTAAACTGAAAATCAAGTGAACTTCCTCTGGAAGTAGCAGCATATCTGCTGCTTTTTATGGCATGCTTCAGCCTGGTTGAATGACAGTTTTGTCCAGCTTTATAGTTGCTTTTCAGGAAGAGGATTTATCATCCTCATTCTTTCATGCTGGAAGTGACTCTTCAAATACTCTTGTTAGAATATACTATTATCTATTGATTTTTTTGGTTTTAAATATTTGTGAAGTTTGCTGTCAGTTTTTTTCTGTGACAGAGATAGGAGAACTGGAAATTTGAAGAATTGCTTTCATTTCATTTTGAGTGCTTCAAAAATTAATAATACAAAGGGTCTTCCAAAAGTTCACAGAAAGATTCATATTATCTTTTTAATTCTATTTTTCCACGAACTTTTTAAGTACCCTTGTATTTGTTTCGTTTTGTTATTGCTAGAATTAGGAGATTGGGCTGTTGATCCCAGTTATCAGTGCATCAGTTTCCTTATCTGTGAAATGTCCACAGTAATAGTTTCTACTGCAAGGGTTTTTGGTGAACAATAAACAAAATATTTAAAGCAATTGAAATAGTGTCTTGCTCATAAATAGTGGATAAATACTTATTTTCACATACGTTTATGTATTTGTCATTTTCTTCATTAAAATGGCTTTCAGTTTTTCTTAGAAATTACATTTCTAAATTCTTGGAGATATATCACTTTTGCTTTCCTTATCTGCCTGTCAAGTGTTATTAAAATAAAGTTTCTTAACTAACTAGTATTGCATTTGAATAATTGAGTGTTTACCCATTTTTCATGTTATCTATGTTGATGGGATTTTACTACATTATAGGTGGTGAGCTTCATTTTCTCCAAATTGGAGGAACCTGTGATGACATTGATGAAGCTGATATATTAGTGGATGGGTCTCTTTCTAAAGGAATAGAACCATCTTCTGAAGGTTCCAAACCTTTATCAAATCCTTCAAGTCCAGGCATTTCAGGTATGATGTGAAATTTTTAAGTGATTTTTTTAGAGATGCAAATTCTTGCACTATTAAGTTTTCTGAGACTTTCTTATGTAATCTTAAACATTATTTCACTTTTTATAATCAACTCTTGATTGTTTTGTTCGGAGAATTCATTTCCTTGTTCACATTCTTTTACAAGGGTTGTTATTGTATATTATTCATCAATATTTTTCTAGTAGTTGGAAAATATTATAAACATTAAAATAAGAAATGATTCGGGCCGGCCCGGTGGCGCACTGCTACAGTGCGCCGCTTGGGAGCGCGGCGGCACTCCTGTGGAGGGTTCGGATCCCACATACAGACCGGTTCCCGCTCACTGGCTGAGCGAGGTGCGGGCGCGACACCAAGGGTTGCGATCCCGTTGCCGGACACGAAAAAAGACAAAAAAAAATAAGAAATGATTCTCAAGCTGATTCTGAACCTGTGCTAGGTTAATCAATATTGGTGAAATCACCTAAGAAGTAAAAACATTTCTGCCATTAAGGAGCTTTTAGTTTAGTTAGGGAGGGAAAAAAATGAAAGAGAGGAGAATTCATTAAGTAAGTGTAAAATTAGTAGAATGGTTAATATTTTTAATGTTAGTATTGTAATTGAAAACCAAAAAATGTACTCTTACTGAGGTAGTATATTCACATTCACATTGCCCCAGATAGGTTTGTTTGTATTTGTTTGCTGTTTTTGCCTTTTTCCTCCACCCATGTTGTATACTATCCTCCAGAGCCATTTTTCAAACGAAGTAAGAATTTTTTTTTTTTTTTTAAAGATGACCGGTAAGGGGATCTTAACCCTTGACTTGGTGTTGTCAGCACCATGCTCTCCCAAGTGAGCTAACCATCCATCCCTATATGGGATCCGAACCCGGGGCCTTGGTGTCGTCAGCACCACACTCTCCTGAGTGAGCCACGGGTCAGCCCAAAAGAAGTAAGAATTAATGATAGTTTGTTACTTCCTGCCTTAAAATCATTATTTACTTTCTGGACATTCATGAAATAACTTTAGTTTGACTCTCAGTATCCAGTTACTATAAACTTTTCATGATTTCTTAAGTATATAATTCAGTTTCATGCTCTTTACATGTTGCACAAAGCTCTCTCACCCTCACCCTTTATACCTAAAGTTAGTCTTTTTGTGTTTCCATAGTGCTCTTATGTTTTACTCTTAGCGCTTACTACATTTTATGCTCTGAAATTTAGTAAATCTAAAAGCATTTAAAAGAAGCTTAGTGAATCTTTAATGAAAAGTGTTTTAAACTCAAACATATTCCAAATAGAAATTCCTAAAGTTGGTATTAGATCTTCATGGATAATTATATTTGGACATTTGATCATTCTTCCTTGTACCAAAAGCAAACTTCCTTGTTAAGTTTAGTGATTGTTTCTTAAGGATTACTAGTGTAATATGTGGTTATCTATGTCAAGGTTTCTCAACTTCAGCACTATTGACATTTTGGACCAGATTATTTTTTGTTGTGGGAGGATTATTAGCAGCATCTCTGGCTTCTATCCACTAGATTCCAGTCTCCATCATGACAGTCAGATTATTTGCAGATGACTCTTTGTAGGCAAACTCATTCCCCAGTTGAAATACAGAAATGGCCTTTCTGTAATTAATCAATACTTGATTATCTTGGTTAACTATACAAGCTAATGTACTTTGGTATAAAAAGCTAATGTACTTTTCATATTTTGTAGGTTATTTGTAGAATGGAGAAGAATTCTCATATAAAGTACATAAAAGTACTTTTTAGTAGAGAAAAGATTTATTAGATTATAAAGAAATAATGTAAAGAAAGGACATTGACATCATGCTGTTAAAGTTTACAAACAGTATTTAACACTGTTTTAATCAGATATGAGTCTAAACCTTGAGAAAAAGATGTAGTTTCAAGTAAACTTATAATAGTTTTATAGAATTTAGGTTCTATATAAAACATTTTATTGTTGTTTTTCTTTGTGAAAATATTCTAAACCTACCAGATTTTATTTTAGTCTTTGTTTAAACATATTTTTGTTAATCATTATGTCTAACGTTAGATATTTCACAGAGGTGAATAAATGTATTTGTAAAAGAAAACTGATCTGTCTGAAGCAGATGGTTACTGTTGTAATACTGGTATGTGTACAGAATATTCTTCACTGCCTTTACTTACATTTGTTACTTTAAAAATACTGCTTAATTTTTTAGTTTGTAAGTATTTATTTGCCATCATATAGTTTTTGACTGTTTTTAAAATTTTTTATTGATTATGAAAGGGCATGTGTTATGTACTTTTAGCATTTTATTTTATAAATAACGAGCTCTAACAGTTAATTATTGAGCTCTTTAAATTGCCTTGCATTTTAGTACCACTATTTTTGTGCCCTTATTAACATAGGGCTAGTTAAAGCTCAGTAAGACAGATTGGGTTTGGGTTTCTCTAATAGCAAGTAATCTCTATAATTTGAAATGTTCAAGGTGAATTTTTCTTCTGTGCTATTTATTCAGTCAGTGCTAGTTACTTTAGTTGTGTATAGATACCTGAATTTCACTTACGGGATGTTTGAGAAGTGTTGCAATTGAATAAACAAAAAATGTGAATTCAAATTTCTTCTTTTTCTTCTTTCAACCTATTTCAAATACTGCATTCACTACTGTTAAGGAGTTGATTTATTGGTGGACCAGCCATTCACCCTTGAAATCTTGACATCTCTAGTGGAGCTAACCCGCTTTGAGACTTTGACCCCACGGTTTTCAGCTACTGTTCCTCCATGCTGGGTAGAAGTTCAGCAAGAACAGCAGCAAAGGAGGCATCCTCAACATTTGCATCAGCAACACCATGGAGATGCTGCTCAGCATACTAGAACGTGGAAACTACAGACTGACAGGTAAAACGTATTTCCAGAATATTTAATTTTATGTTCATATTTTATATTGGTTAGAGACAACTTAGAATTCCTAGGTATTACTGTTTCTCTTAGCTTTTACATATTAACTTTGTTCCTTCCATTTGTCATCTTGATTTATTTCCAGAATATTTAATTTTATGTTCATATTTTATATTGGTTAGAGACAACTTAGAATTCCTAGGTAATATTACTGTTTCTCTTAGCTTTTACATATTAACTTTGTTCCTTCCATTTGTCATCTTGATTTTGGAAATTGCTATGTTCTTATTCTTAGTTATAGGATAAAATAGAGTCATCTACTATTGCAATTAGACTGGTCACTTATTTTAGTCATTTTTGAGGGTTGGAATCTACTTCCATACTCCTGTTAACATTGATATTTTGACTTCCTCCCATGAATCATGAATGTTCTTAGTGGCATCTAGAATGGTGAATTCTTTCCAGAAGCCTTTTTGATTTACTTTCCCCAGATCTATGAGAGGAATCACTAGGGCAGCTATAGCCTTATGAAATGTATTTCTTAACTAATAAGACTTGAAAGTCAAAATTACTCCTTGATCTACGGGCTACAGAATGGATGTTGTGTTAGCAGGCATGAAAACAACATTAATGTCCTTGTACATCTCCATTAGAGCTTTTGGGTGAGTAGGTGCATTGTCAATGAGTAGTAAAGTTTTGAAAGACATCTTTTTTTTGGAGCAGTGGGCTTAAAATACTCAGTAAATCATGCTATAAATAGATGTGTTGTCATCCAGGCTTTGTTGTTGCATTTATATAGCCCAGGAAGAGTAGAATTAGCATAATTTTTAAGGGCCCTGTGATTTTCAGAATGGTAAATGAGCATTGGCTTCAACTTGAAGTCACCAGCTACATTAGTCCTTTAACAAGAGAGTCAGACTGTCCTATGAAGCTTTGAAGCCAGGCATTGATTTCTCCTCTCTAGCTATGAAAGTCCTAGGTGGCATCTTCTTTCAATAGAATACTGTTTTGTCTACATTCAAAATCTGTTGCTTAGTGTATCTACCTTCATCAGTTATCTTAGTTAGCTCTTCCGGATAACTTGCTGCAGCTTCCACAGCAACATTTGCTACTTCACCTTGCATTTTTATGTTATGGAGATGGCTTCTTTCCTTTTCTTTTTTTTTTTTTCCTTTTTGTCTTTTTTCGTGACCGGCAATGGATCGCAACCCTCAGTGTCGTGCCCGTACCAGACCGCGACCGGCAACGGGATCGCAACCCTCGGTGTTGCGCCCGCACCTTGCTCAGTCAGTGAGCGGCCGGTCTGTATGGGGGATCCGAACCCTCGACGGGAGCGCCACTGCGCTCCCAAGCAGCGCACTGTAGCAGTGTGCCACCGGGCCGGCCCAATGGCTTCTTTCCTTAAACCTTATGAACCAAACCTCTGCTAGCTTCCAGCTTTTCTTCTTCAGCTTCATCACCTCTCCCATCATTTATAGCATTGAAGAAAGTTAGGGCCTTGCTATTAGTATTAGGCTTTGGCTTAAGGGAATGTTGTGTCTGGTTTGATCTTCTATCTGGACCACTAAAACTTTTCTCCATGTCAGCAATAAGGCTGTTTCATTTTCTTATCATTGGTTTGTTCACTGGAGTAGCAGTTTGAATTTTCTTCAAGAACTTTTCCTTTGCATTCACAACTTGACTAACTCTTTGGTTCAAGAGTCTAAGCTTTCAACCTGTCTCTGCTTTTGAAATGCCTTCGTCATTAAGCTTGATCTTTGCTTTAAAGTGCGAGATGTGTGATTCTTCCTTTGACTTGAACACTTACAGGACATTATAAGGTTATTGATTGGCCAAATTTCAACATTATTGTGTCTCAGGGAATAGGGAGGCTGGAGAAGAGGGAGAGAGATGGGGGAATCGCCAGTTGGTAGAATCAGAACACATACAGCATTTATTTAGTTCACAGTCTGATATGGGCACAGTTTGTGGTGCCCCCAAACAATTACAATAGTAGCATCAGAGATCACTGATCACAGATCACCATAACAGATATAATGATAATGAAAAGTTTGAAATGTTGTGAGACTTACCAAAGTCTGACAGAGAGACCTGAAGTGAGCACATGCTATTGGAAAAATGGCACCGATAGATTTGTTGGATGCAAGGTTGCCACAAACCTTCAATTTGTAAAAAAAATCTGTGAAGCACAGTAAAGCAAAGCACAATAAAATGAGGAATGCCTCTATATGGAATTTAAAACCAGAGAATGGCTATATATAAGAAATACAAAAAGTTGTGTTTAAGATGGAGGTTCCAGGACCGCATATGTAGATCTAGGCTGGGACCCAGGAATCTGCAGATAATTCTGACACACGATAGTCCACACTTTGAGGAATAAGGGTTTATTGGTATGTACAAGTCTGAAGACAGGTGTAGATTTCTAAGGTAAGATCATTTATTGTCTTAAGTTTAACCTCTCCATTGGGAGCTGCTTATCTTTCTGTGGGACCCAGGAATCTGCAGGTAATTCTGACACACGATAGTCCACACTTTGAGGAATAAGGGTTTATTGGTATGTACAAGTCTGAAGACAGGTGTAGATTCCTAAGGTAAGATCATTTATTGTCTTAAGTTTAACCTCTCCATTGGGAGCTGCTTATCTTTCTTGATACCATTGAGAAAACATTGTTTTGTTGGTAGCTGCAAATAAAAATGTAGGAGGGTAAATTAATGATAATATAGTTATGGCTGAAGAAAGATTTTTGCCTTATTAGCTTTTTCCCCCTTTTTTGACAGCAACAGCTGGGATGAACATGTATTTGAATTGGTTCTACCTAAAGCTTGTATGGTTGGACACGTGGACTTCAAATTTGTTTTGAATTCAAACATCACCAGTATTCCACAGATACAAGTGACACTGCTGAAAAATAAAGCTCCAGGCTTAGGGAAAGTCAATGGTAAGACTGGATCAACATTTATAGTTAAAGATTTTATCTTGTGGTTGGTTTCTTAAAAAAAACTTATTTTCAACGTGGCTGTCTAGGTTTGAAGTCCTTTGCCTACTCTACTTTTTGTGATTTAGAGTCAAAAAGCAGGAAACATTTTAGAGAATGTTTTACAGCTTTTTAGTTAACTTGGTAATGTTCAGAATTGCATAAACTTGAATAATTTAGTCATGCTTTCTTGGGGAGTGGGATTACTTCCTTTGTGAGTCACTTTTAGCATTACTGGCTTTATGCCTTTTTTTTCCCCTAAGAGGAGACTTGATTGTGAAAAA
Source organism: Galeopterus variegatus (assembly GCF_000696425.1). NCBI lineage: Eukaryota > Metazoa > Chordata > Mammalia > Dermoptera > Cynocephalidae > Galeopterus > Galeopterus variegatus. The sequence continues at coordinate 392,716 of NW_007726579.1, forward strand.
AACTCTCATGGCAAGTTATATACTCTTAAGGTTAAGGGAAGCCAACATTTCATGTAATGCCATAAACATACCTGTTTTTATTTATCTTTTTTACAAGTTCAGAATTTGATATACTGAGTTATAAAAATAGATTGTACAGCCAGCCACCACAAAAACATAGTAGACATTTAGCATGGTAGGAACTAGATGTTACTTCTCAGTGTTTTCTCTTAAATAGATTAATTTAAATGTCTTGGGATAATTTCAGGGTAAAATGTCAACACCAGAGGTTCAAACAATAAAATTTGAAAAATTTCCCGTGTCAAAAGTTACATGTATGTGTATGTGTTTGTGTATTTATGTGAATTTGTGTTTATGTGTGTATTCTTGTGCTTCATGACAGATTTTGCCTTAATTGGGTGTAGGACTTAGGCGTCAGTATTTTTAAAACTCTGTAGGTGCTTGTACTGTGCAGCCTAGGGTAAGAAATTTTAGTTGCCAGCAAATTATTTCTTTAGGTGAATATTTATTACCATTAAAAGAGAGAAGAGTATATAAAACAATTAGTTGAATCTAATTTTCTTCCTCTCCTGACAACCATTTGGTAGCATCATAGTAGTTCCCGATTTAACAGAAAATTTTAGATTTTAGGCACATAAATCATTGATAATAAGCAAAATTAAGTTTACTAATATTTTTATCCTCTAGAAACAGCAGTAGATAGGCAGATCACCTTTCCTTTGTCTCCAGCTCTTAACATTGAAGTGGAACAAAATGGGAAACCGTCCCTGGTTGATTTGAATGAAGAAATGCAGCACATGGATGTAGAGGAATCACAGTGTGAGTTAAATTACAGAGCTGTTGTCCATGACAGTAAAAGGACTAGTGGTTCAAATGCATCGTGTTGGGCAAAGATTTCCTATGGCTTGCAAAACTTGGTTTTAAGAACATGATTAAAAAATAACCTATAATTCTGCTTTGGCAATATGCTTTAACTTTCAGCTCATCTTTGTGAACACAGCTGCTCTAATAGTTGCGTTCTTATTTTTTAATGACTTGGAATTTGAACTCAAGTCATGGTTTTATAAATTTTTTGAAAATCAAGGTGAAACATAAAGTAATATGGGAATGGAAAGCAACATATTATTTCAGATAATTGATTATAGTTTCTTAGCATGACAATGTATTCGTATTTGAACACATTCTAAGTATGGTATTTTGTGTGGTGGTATTATATATAAATGGGATGGGTATTTGCTTACTAAATAGTACATTTTGAGTAACAAACTAATTTAAAGGAAAATTGTTTGTTTTTCTTTTCAGGTCTTAGATTATGTCCATTTTTAGAGGATCATAAAGAAGACATTCTATGTGGGCCTGTATGGCTTGCTAGTGGCCTTGATCTATCAGGGCATGCTGGGATGTTGACGTTAACAAGCCCAAAACTTGTTAAAGGTGAAGTACTATGTTTTGTAAAAGCAGAATGAATAATACAACAGTTGTAAAAATGATTCTTTAAAAAAACCAGTCTCAAAAAAAGTAAACTGTTCTTTTGTTTAGGCTTTCATTAGAAATTCCATCAATTTCCTAGTAGCTAAGTTCATTTCCTCTCATAAGTAACTTTATGGTTATCTGATCCTACTGTTCGTGACATGGAGGTCTCAGTGCTTTCTGGAAAAGCATATAGAAATAGCTACAGTGTGATGGTGTGACATAACAGCGTTCTTCCAAGTAATCAGACATTAAGTTCTGTCGTTTTTACCTTTCCAATCAGTTTAGAGTCCCATGTCATCAAAGTGTTTGTTGTGTAGTTATAATATCTTCCCTTAAAAGGGTTTTTATAGAAGAGTTTTGATAGTATCAGATACAGTGATTTGAGTTTCATAAATAAATGCATATTATAATGAATGTGCACTTAAAAATAATTGGCTGTTATATAGATAATAAATTGAAATATTAGTAGTAAGACTTTTTCAACTTGTGTATTCCAGGGATGAATAAAAAAAACCAAGAAACAAAATGCCTAGCTTAGTTATTGAAGAAATTTGGAGGTGGGGTGGGGTTTGGAGATCCTTTTCCAAACCAAGAAGATAGTTGAACATCTGAAAAACAACTTTTTAAATTTACATTATTTTCATTATGTTTGTCCACATTCACACATTTACATTTAGTTGCAGACATAGTATAAATATACAAGTTTTATTGGGCTTTTTTTGACTATATCTCATTTATTCATTAAGTTTTTGAAACACTGTGATGTGTTAGGCTTCATGTTGGAATACAGTGGTGAGCAAAATCTAATAAAAATCTCCTTTCTCATATTGTTTAGAATATTAATTTTGTTCAATGTGTGCAAAACAAATTTTTACATGAAAATAAAGTGTTGGTTTTGACAAAATGGAGGTTGGAATTATATGGCATATATCTGAAAAGCCTCAATAAAGTGAAAGTATTAATTTTCTTAGAATTTACCAAGATTTATTATTTTTCTCATCAAATCATCCTCAAAATCATTGGATCTAGAGAAACTGATTGCTAAATTTTTATGGAAGAGTGAAAGGATGAAACTAGCCAGAGAAATTTTGAAACAGAATATTGCGAGGGAGAGCCTTGTCAGACACTAGAACATAGAATAGTATAGAAATAAGAAGAGCGTAACAGTGTAATGCTAGCACAGTAGGCCGGTACACAAGTGGTAAACAACAAAGGTGGCTTTTGCAATCATGAAAAGATTTAATATCTGCTAAGGCAAGAGTTGATTAATGATTTGCTGGAAGGTATATTAATTTGAGGGTATTTTTGCAGTACGTTTCATATGTGGATTGCATAGAATGATCTCAATTTAGTTAAAACAAGATAAAACACATAGTAGTGATGATAAGTATGTATTGAGTGTGTGCTTTATGCCAAGCACAATTATAAGTGTTTTAGTTAACTCTGAGGTGCAGGTACTATTATTCTCATTTTACATTTGAAGAAACTGAACTACAGAGAGAGGATGATTTGTCACATGCCTAATAAACGACAGAGCCATTATTCAAACCCAGGTATTGACTCCAAAGCTTGTGCTTGTTAAACTGTTAATACTGTAAAGCTTTTTGTTTTTCTGTAGTTGAAAACATTTCTGCCTTTGAAATGTCGTTGGAGAAAAACATACCAAATGCTTATAATAGTCTAATTTCTATTTTATGCTGTTTATATAACTCCTGTACTTTTTGTTAATTGCTACCAACATATGAAGGTTGTTCAGCCATATTATATACTTAAGCAGTGTAATTTGAAAATTCTGACTTAGTGTACTTTTTGTGGAGTTAATTATTTGGCTTGATCTGTGAAGATGAAAAACAGTTCACTGTTTTGATGATTCAATTATTTATTCCATTGTATGCCACTCACTAGGTATGGCAGGAGGAAAATATCGTTCATTTTTAATCCATGTCAAGGCAGTGAATGAAAGAGGAACAGATGAGATTTGTAATGGTGGTATACGTCCTGTAGTAAGACTTCCATCCCTAAAACACCAGAGTAACAAGGGTTACTCACTTGCTTCGCTTTTGGCAAAAGTTGCAGCAGGCAAGGTATGAAACTATTATTTTTGAACAATAACTGCTGTTTTAAACATTGTGGATGAGATTTGATACACTGTTGGAAGTAGTATGACCCTTCATTGATGTTTTACTTGACACTTGTTTTTTTGCATTTTTTCTTTGCAGCAACTTAAAAAATGTAATTAAGAAGAAAATGTTTTGAATTAACTTTAGACAAATTATCTAGCTTTTATAAAGTATATTTAGTAGGAAGTATTGTTAGCAGATACTTCCCTTTATAATTGTTTTGGGCCATAGTACTTATTTCTTTACGTATAAGACTTTTTTCTTATGCTGGACTGATAACTCACACAGTCGCCCCCTTTTATTTGTGGTAAACATTTGGGAAGATGTAGGAAGAGAAATTGGGGAATTTTAGAGATATATTCTAATCTTCATGGTTGATTTTCTACAACTAGCTGTGTACCATGCAGGCTCTTCATAATTGTCTGACCTTGGATTTTTCTGAACTCTGGAGGTTTTGTTTCTTAATCATTATTCTTCATAAGCAACAGTGGCAGCAGTATCAGTAACGCCAATCATCTTATGTTTGTCAATTTTTCAAGGACTTCTGTGTACTTTATCTGATTTAGTCCTTGAAATAACTGAGATAGGCAGAGTAGGTTGCTATTATCTCAATTTTTTTATATTGAAAGTGAGTGAACCTTAGCGATTGGGGAGCTGTTATATCTCATGTAGTGTATAAATGCTATAGCTGGGAATTGGACTCAGGACTTTAATTTTATAATCTTTAGTTATTGGATTTTTGCCTTTACTATAGTGACTATATCTTTCTTTTTTCCCTCCATTATAATTCTGGGATGAATTAGTCATTAACTGAACATGACCATAAAATCTATCACTTTGAGATTTGTTTTGATAATCATAGTTCAATTATTTTTCTTTATTTTACAGCTTTAATAGTAAATATTTTTTTTGTTTAATTTGTTTGGTCAATTTTTAATTTTTGTATGTTTAGGAAAAAACATCCAATGTTAAGAATGAAAATGCAAGTGGCACCCGTAAATCTGAAAACCTCCGCGGCTGTGACTTACTTCAAGAGGTCTCAGTAACTATTCGAAGATTTAAGAAAACTTCAATTTCTAAGGAAAGGTAGTCTTATTTCATTTTTGTGCTATTCTTATAGTAGTAAAAGTACAAAACATACCAACATACACAAAAACATTTAAAAATCTAACTTTTACCTGAAAGTTTTTGTTTCCTTTTCATTTCTTTTAAGTTGTAATCTCACTGAGGATATGAGTTGTCTTTGAACTTCATTGGTTTATCGCTGGTGTCTAAACAGTGCTTGTTAGATACAGGAATAGATGAAGAAAGAAATACATATGATTTGAAGTTATGCTCATTCTTCATTAGATTATAATACATTATTGTAAACTTCATTTCTTCTAATACTTTCTGCAAATGAAGTACTCCAGATATACTTTTAAAAGTTTGTTTTAATAGTTGTGATATTCATGACTTAAAATGAAACATTACATGACCAATCAGGTTGTGGAAGTTTTAGTCTAATTGCTATTTTGATTGGTAATATATTTATTTTGCTTTTTTTTTAGAGTGCAACGATGTGCCATGTTACAGTTTTCAGAATTTCATGAGAAGCTTCTTAACACTCTTTGCAGAAAAGCAGATGATGGCCAAATCACAGAACATGCCCAGAGCCTTGTATTAGATATTCTGTGTTGGTTAGCTGGAGTACATTCAAATGGACCTGGAAGGTTAATAATTAAGATTTTGCTCACCACTGATGATTGCCCTTTGGATATCATGGATGAGCCTAAAATGTCTGCTATTGTCTTACAGCTCAAAGGAAGGAAACGAAAGCCTACTTTCAAAAACACGAAAATGTCTTTCAGACATCGTACGTGTGTGTTTCTTTGAGGCAGGACGAAGTATAGCCCATAAGTGTTCCCGATTTCTTGCCTTGTGCATTAGGTTGGTGTGTTTTTTAGTTGAAAGCATACTTTCTAGGTGCACCTGCAATTTAGTGGGTGATATCTATAGTGTAATTTGATCCTAATTTGAATGTATGTATAACTTAAGAGAATTTCAAAAGTTGATGGAGAGTTGTTGACATTCTAAGAGAATTTTGGGTTTGTAGGGCAAAATATCATGTTAAATAAGTCTGTTAGGCTTCTCTGCCTATTAGTAATGGTTTAGAGAATTTGGTAATGGGAACCCTTCCCCTACTTTCACTCCTACTCTACCTGGTTGTTTTTTCTTCACCAGAAGCCTTGTTCCCTGTTATATAACAATCTTACTGGATCTTTCTGTAACATTTTGGAGATCATTTTCTCTAAGCCCTGAAGCTTAAAATATCTAGGAAGTGTTTAAGAGTTAATGGTCAATATTGACTGAAACTGCTTGTTAGCAGTTTTTAGTAAAGGTAATGGTTTAATGAATAAGAAAATAGTTATAAAGGCAGTATAATCTGTCCCTGTTATCTTTTCTTGTAATCAGTATGAATACATTTTAAGGATTTTAAAGTACTACATCAGGTTTAGGGTTGAATTTAGACCTTGAGTAATATTTAAATTTTTTTTCTTGTAAAATTTTTTTCAGTAATGGCAAATGTGACCCATGTCAACCAGGATTTGGATCTGTTCTATTGAAGGCTTTACTTGATAATATGTCATTTTTGCCTGCAGCCGCAACTGGTGGTATGTAAAATTATTTTAATCGCAAATAGCTATAGTTATAGGGAATATCTCCCACGTATAGTTAGGATTACTTAGTAACTATTTTTTCTCTGTTATTCCCTTTTTTTCCTGTAGCTTTTTTGTAAGGGGTTGATAAATTGTGGTTGAGTGGGCATATACTCTGTGTTCAATAATATTCTTAGGAAAGGTTAGTGGGACAAATATCAAGTCATCTTAATCTATACATTTTTCTGTATTTCATTAAAATCATTAAATTGGTTGTTTACTATTGTAGATCAGATGTCACAAACCAAAATTCCAGTAAGTGCCAAGGAGATGACATAAATAAGTAAAATGGTCCAGGTGTCATTGCACGTACATATATTGTGTCTGATGGTAGGGACTAAGGCAAACTGGAGTTCCTTAAAAGGGGTCAGTGGTCTTTTCAGTACCTGATCACTCTGTAGAAATACATTTCAAGAATAAATGTAGTTGTCAAGTAGGAATTTAGGAAGCGATCCCCTAAAATAGCACATATATAAGGTAATGAAGAGTTTTAATGATTTTTGCTGTCTTATGCTGTTACTATCAAGGGTTACTAATTTGGCTTTTTAGATCTAATGCTATTTTTTGTAGACATTTCTCACAATCTTCTGTTTTTATAAATAACCAACCCATTCTACAGGTTGTCTTAATGAGATGTATAATTTACAAGAAGTTTATCTTTGTGTAAACCAGAAAAAATGCTTGATCAGAGTTAGTTGGTAAATGATTATTTTATCATTATCTTAATTTAAGAAAAGGGTCTATTTATGTTTACCTTGAACATATATTGACTGAAACTATTAACTCTTATGTAGAGTAGAAAATTTTGGATTCAGTTCTCACTGAATCGTCTCTGATTAAAACAGTTTCTTGAGGATAGTTTTAGATGTAGGAGGCTTAAATTCTGGGGTGTACTTGGTAGTTAGACATCTCAAGTTTTATAAAAGGATCTTAAAATACACCACCATGATCATCTTTTAAGCCATGTTGGTCTGTATATAACTGGAAATATAGAATAGCTACACTGCATTCACTTGCTAAAGTGTGCTATATGAAGCTCACTGCCATCCAGTGTTTTTGAAAATTTTAGTACAGAGGAATAGTATTCAGGAAGGATGGCTCAAAGGACCACTTTTCCAGCTATTCTAAAATGTCGCTGAGGGTCATCTCACATGATTGTACACGTAAGTGCCTCGGTTGACTCAATATACCTCTGTCCAAAAAAATGTTTGAAGTTTAGTGTGAGACTAAGCCTCAAGATGTGGTTCATATCGTCCATGTCCTCTTTAATCTCTCCAAGAAGTTGGTCTTTCTTTCTAAGTTGCCCTTAAAGATATTTTTTCCAGAAAAAGGAGGCATCTTTGTAGCAGAAGGAGGTATACTGATAAACATGTAATCTGAATTTCTCTTTGTTAAAGAAGAGGAAAAACAAACATTTATTTTTATTGCTGTTGTTTTCAGGTTCTGTCTATTGGTATTTTGTCTTACTGAATTATGTGAAAGATGAAGACTTGGCTGGGTGCAGTACAGCTTGTGCATCTTTGCTTACTGCTGTGTCCAGGCAGTTACAGGACAGGCTAACACCATTGGAGGCTTTACTTCAGACAAGGTATTTTAGTATACGTAGTGACTAATAACGGGACTTTCTGGGTATGATACCACCTTTGCATAAAACTTATTAAATATATGTTTAAAACACTGTTTTCTTGCCAAAATTTGTTTAATTTTGCTTTACCTTTTCCCAGATGATATTAGTGTAAGGTTTTCTTTTCCTCATTTTTTGTGAGGTTATTCCACTTAACAATTTGAGAAGTCTTGAAGATGTTTATTCAGAGGGCTAATTACTCATATATTTAATACTTAAAGGTGGTGTTCCGTCTAATGGAAGAGGAATTTAATGTGATCTGTTTCTCTGTTGTTACAACTTTATAGGTGAAATTATGTAAATTATGACTGCCCTTAACTAGTATTCTTCCATCTTCTGGTTATGTTTCCAAAACTTTAACATAATGAATTAAAAAATAGTAAAAGGTTAGATTTGAGTTCTTGCCTGATTTTCAGCGTATGAAGTATGATATTCCTTTATTTAGAGCAGTGATTTTCTAATCATCATAGATTAGAATTTTGATTTTAATGAAATGTTACTCCAAGCCTTTGCACTTTCTGCTGTGTCATTGTATTGATTGAAGGGAGAGATGAGTGCCTGATATCTCTTCCCTGCTTCAATCTGCAGGTGGCAGTCTTAGTACATTAGCTACCGGCTTATTAAAATCACATTTGTTGAATCTCTGAACAGTGTCTTTTGGAGTATAGATTACAGAGAACACAGTTGAGATTCACTGAATTTGATGGATTAAGTTTGGTTAGCATCTCCTCTGCCCTGTTAAACTGCTTTTAAAACTCAGTAAATAGGTAATTTGTTAATTAGATGGCTGACAGGAAAATTGTTAGTATGTCATTTTGTTTTTCAGATATGGATTATATAGCTCACCATTTGATCCAGTCCTCTTTGATTTGGAGATGAGTGGCTCTTCTTGTAAAAATATATACAACAGTAGCATTGGTGTCCAATCAGATGAAATAGATTTATCAGATGTCCTTTCAGGTAGTGACTTCTATTAAAGAAATTTCTGAATGTTATATCTTGGATTTAAGTTACCATTTGACTTAATATATTGTAGTTAGTACATTTTGTCTTTAGAGTATTAAAATTCTTTAGACTTTAACCTTAACATCTATGAATCATTAAACTATTTGCCTTAATTTAACTTCCCCCTTCTCCCTCAAAACAACAACAGCTTATTAAAGTTATCTTTGAAAGTGTTGTGGATTTGTTTTATTGCTTTTCATTTTTGTTGTATGTCACTATGATTTTAATGCTCATAAGAGACCATTTAAAATTTGATTTATTTGTTGCGGACTTTTCAGTTTTATTTGATGTATCTTTGCCATCTCTCTAAAGTCAAAGAACATGTTATTTTTTTCAAAAATATAAAATTAATGTATTTTTATTATAGTAAGTGAGGATGCAGAAAGAAAAAATAATTTCCTGCATCTGCTATCGCTCTCCTGGGGTAGGCTTTGTACACGTTTCATGCATCCTTCTACACATTTCTCAAGAATGTGTTTTTAGTATTCTATGTATAACGCTGCTTGTACAGTGTTTTCAAGTGCTGGAATTTGGTGTTTATTTTCATCAGATAAAACAAAGACCATATTTTTATTTTCTTCCATCTAATTGCACTTATTGCAAGTGTTGCTAGTAATTCAAAATGTTAGAAAATTTATTAGCAAACCTGTTAAGATAATTACCATATTAAATATAAGTAAAATTTGAAATTTAATCTCAGTTTTATTTATTGTAGAGTAAATCATGAGTTGTGAAAAAAGTTAAATGGAAAAAATCAAATATAGAAATATAAATAGAAGTAAAATGCCTCAACTCCAACTTTTTCAGACCCTCTTAGATTACCATTGTTTTGTTTGTTTGTTTGTTTGTTTGTTGACTGCTGGCTGATATGGATATCTAAACCCTTGTGCCTGTTGTTATATATAACACCATGCTCTAACTGAGCTAATTGGCCAGCCCCTTGGTTACCATTGTTAATTGGATGCTTAGCTATTTAGACTTGTTTGCTATTTTTAATGAAGGAGATTACACTACATGTACTAGCCTGTCATTTGCTTTTTAATGACTTATGCTTCTTTGAGTATGTATTACCCCCTTTATTTGATGATTTAGGCTCTGTTTAATTATGCCCATCTCACCACCTTTGGTCTTCTCTACCCAAGTGACACATCAATTAGGCCATTGTAATTTATAGTTGGAACTCAGGAGAGGCTATATATATAAATGCCTTCAGTAAACCATAGGATATGAGATTTCTTAGGGTGAGAGTGTAAGGAGAAGACCATAAGGCTCAAGCCAGGCTCTGAGGCAGTCAGGTTTGTAAGAGCAGCCATACGCAGCAAAGAAAATCCAGAAGCAGTGATTAAGAAATCATACAAATGTTTCATCATCTTATTCCTCATCATTCGTTAGTCCTTCTGCAGCATTCCCATTCTCAGTTAATGGCATCACTAGCACAAGATAGAAATCTGAATGAAATCCTTGGTACCTATCTTTCTCATCCCTCATATTGAGTCTATCACCAGAACCTACCTATTCTTCCACCAGTGTGCAGTGTATTTCAGATTTGCTCACTGTCTTACCTCCTGTGATCATACAGTTACGGTCCAAGTCACAGTTAGCTTGAACCTGGACTGCAATATAGCTTTTGAATTGGCCTTCCTGCATCTGTTCTTTCCTTACTTCAGTACATTGTCCACATTCCAGTGAGTGCTATCTTTTTTTCAATGCAAACCCTTTCACTTTACCTCTTTCCTTAAAATTCTTTTCATGTCTTTCCATTACTTTGAAGTTCACAGTTTCTAGTATAGCATATAAAATCCTGTTTGATCTGCCTCTCTTTCCCTTGCCACCTAATCATGTGCCATTGCCCCTTTTAGTCTTAGTCTCCTTTCTTTGGCCCAGTGATTCTCAGGGTGTGGTCCATAGAACTCCTCAGGGTTCCTTAGATCCTTTAAGGGGATCCATATTTTCATGATAGTAGAATATTATTTGCCTTTTTCATTGCATTGACATTTGTATTGATTGTGCAAAAGCATGCACTGTGCACTTGAAATAAAAATATGCTATTTTTGAATGTCCTTGATGAAGCAGTAAAAACCATTAATTTTATTAAATTTTGAACACCAGAGTACACATCATTTAAAAATATACATGAAGCACTTCTGCTGCATGTTGAAGTTCCATGGTTGTTTTAGGGAAATGCATTTGTGCAGTTGTTTGAGTTATAAACTGAACTAGTTGCCTGTTTCATGGAATGCCATTTTTATTTACATTAGGCTGACAGGCAAACTACACTCATTCAGACTTGGTAATTTGGCAGATATTTTCTCAAAAATGAATGAAAATAGCCTGTCACTTCAGGAGAAGTTGGTAGTATTTGTTGCCAATGTAAAAAGGAGAGCATTTAAGCAAAAATTAGAATTTTGGAAAACTTGTGCCTTACACAGTAAGCTTGACAGCTTCCAAATATGTAAAGACTTTTCTAATGAGTTATGTTGATATTAGTGAGTATCATTTTCTGATATTATATAATGAAATGTGTCAACATGTGGAAGATTTGTATACAGTGATGAACCTGTGTTTTCCAAATGATTGATGCATGATATTTCACCATTGTGCGTAGGTAAAAGATTCCTTTAAAGTACAAGATACACCAGTTGATCTTAATGTAAGAGTTTGAGAAGTTCATTGATAAGATTTCAGATACCACATTGTAACTAATCTTTAAGAATCTAAATCTTTAAATTTAGATTGTAACTAATCTTGTCATGTTTTTTCAATATGCAAGACTATTAAAATATTTATTTTCCAACTACATGTTTGTGTCAGACCAGATTTTTTTATGTACTTTTACCAGATTGACATATTTCAACACATTGAATGCAGAGGCATAGAATCCAGCTATCCTCTGATAAGCCAGATTTTAAAGAGATTGCAAATAGCTAAAACATTGTCACTCTTACTAAATTATTTTTGTTTTAGAAAATGGTTATTTTTTTATTACATTTTTTTGTGTGGCTGGCTGGTATGGTAATCCGAACCTTTGATCTTGGTGTTAGTAGCACCACGCTCTACCGAGCGAGCTAACTGGTCAGCCCCAGAAAATGGTTACTTTTCATCAAAATATGCTGTTTCTTTTAACATCTAATGAGTTTATTGTTATGAAATAATATTTAAATTTTTCTCATCTTAAAATTTCTGCTGTGGTAAATATCAGTATATATACAACCAACATAAAGGAAAACTTTTTAGGGTTCTTAATATTTTAAAGATATGCAGAAGGATTTTAGGATTGAGAACTGTTCTTCTGACCATATTGTTCTTTCATTTCCTCAAATGTGCCCTCTTCTTTTCTACTGCTGGGATTTCATTCATGTTCCATGTTCCTGGATTCTCCCATCTCGAGGGAGTAAATACATAGAAATCTCCTGTTCTTCCCATGAATCTCATCATTTCATCAGGGATACATTTTATTACCCTGTGATCTTAGAACTGATCTCCCCTGTCGTTTGCATTTCTCTTTAACATTGTACTTAAAAAAAAAAAAAGTTCAGATGTATAGTTAGTTTAATGCAACATTTTATTACCCTGTGATCTTAGAACTGATCTCCCCTGTCGTTTACATTTCTCTTTAACATTGTACTTAAAAAAAAAAAAAGTTCAGATGTATAGTTAGTTTAATGCCTAGTAACCACTAACACAGAATATAAGTTTCAAGAGGACTGGGCCTATCCTTTTAGTCTTTTATCTCCCAGGTCTTATGTTGAGTAACGTGCAATAAAACATTTTCTTGACCACCACTGGGCCACCAATGGGACGATGGAGAACAAGGTTATGACAATTTAGTCTTGCATTGATAGTTCTTGAGATGTTGATGACAGTTTTTGTATGTCCCCATTCTTCTCATCTCTGGATTCTATTTTGTCTCTAAATGAATTCTGTTTAAAGTAGTGCTAATTCTAGAAAACTTGGAAAGTAGTAAAAATAATCCTCATCCTCCCAAACCACATACACAGTCACTGTAAATTCTTTTGTATTCTTCTCTCCAGTCTTCTTGCTGTGGTTTTATTGTTTATGTAGTTGTAACAATGTGGTTTTTGTTTAAAAAAAAAAAACTACTTACATTATCTTAGTGTCTTATATTTATACTGTTGACATCATAGAATGTATTCTGATTTTATGCATAATTAACAGATTGGGTTGTAGCTAATGTTAGTAGCTGGTTTATTATTTTTTTCTCCCATTTAAAATTTAGGAGGACGGAGAGGGAGGTTGGGGATAATTGGGTGGGGGACACGGGGTACAGTTGCAATTTGTGGTAATGGGTATGCTGCCAGTATGAATCTGGTCCTCACATCATGGGCACGAGGGGCGACAATCAGCTTTGTATCTCATGAATATTCATAACCAATAAAAAATAATAAAATAAAATTTAAATCACTCATTACTGAATGTAAATTTCAGTGTTATAGAAAACACTTAGGTTTCTTATTAATGTGAAGGGCTGCTAAGTTGCTTTTATGAAACTCTGCTTTTGTAGCAAAGAAACTAGTATCTCCTACAGATACGTATATATCCATGTGTGTGCATATGAGAGAGAAAGCAAATGTAGCAAGATGTTAATAAATTGCTTAATCCAAAAAAAACAAAACAAATGCTTCCAAGATTTAAGCAAAAAAGAAACTAGTATCTCCTGTTTTTTGAGTTTTCTTAATACCGTGTCCATTGTTGAAACACTGCGTAAGGGTTGTACATTTATATATGTTTTGATTAAAATTGGAATAGCAGGTATAATTGTCAGTGGGACTGTTGTCTTTTTAAGATTATCTTCACATAAGTCTTGTCTTTTTTCTGTATTAGGAAATGGAAAGGTCAGTAGTTGTACAGCTGCTGAAGGTAGTTTCACATCTCTCACTGGACTTCTAGAAGTTGAACCCCTGCACTTTACTTGTGTGTCAACTAGTGATGGAACCAGAATAGAAAGGGATGATGCAAGTACGTTTACTGGTATATACCTTCTTTTATTATATATTTTTACAGTAATAAACAGCGATATGTAAGTATTTAAATATCAGTTTATAATATGTGTAAGTTTCATTGCTGTCATGTTAAATGGAAGCTTATTTATGGGAGGGACATTTGGGGGAAATATCAGAAATAGTTTTATATTATTTTCTGAGTCAACTCATAGGTTATTGTTTCCCTCACCACTAGAGCACTGTCTTATATCCTTTTGTCCTTATGTGTGTGCATTTTCATAAACTTTTTAATTTGGAAAATATCAAACATAATAGGAATAGAAGGAAGAGTAAAATAGACTCCATGTTTTCATTACCCATCTTCAACAGTTATCAGCTGATGGCTAATCTTGTTTTGTCTATACTGTGTGTATTTTTGGTGTCATAATGTTTTTTCTTGCATTTGAAGTAAACAGTATATTTGGTGTGATGTATTTGAGAAGGCTGAGATAAGTAAAGAGGGAATACTATTTTCTCAACTAGTTTAAAGCATCTTTGGATATCTGAGACCTAGACGAGTGTGTTGAATATGTGGTGTTGTTGATGTTATAAATAAATAATTGGAGTTAGTATAGTTAAGTATTGGTATGTGGTTTAACGTCTGTATTATGGTCACTGAGGAGTTTTTTTGTTTTTTTTTTCCTTTTTGTCTTTTTTACTGACCGGCAACGGGATTGCAACCCTCAGTGTTGCGCCCGCACCACGCTCAGCCAGTGAGCGGGAACCGGTCTCCACATGGGATCCGAACCGGGCCGGCCCGAGGAGTTTTTGGATATTGTCTTAAACTTATTCTGCATTTGGTGGTTTTGTGTAAGTGGGTGTCTTTTTATTGCCTTCAACAGGAGGAGAAAAAAATTTCCATAAGCAGTCATGAAAGATTTAATTTTGTACCTGGCTCCAGAATGGCATGGAGTTGTAAAAGGAATTTATCATTTCTTTTAGTGCATTTTCAATTCAAAATTGCCTTATATCTTCTGATTGTAGAGGTAACCACTAAGTGAAATTCATAACTTACGTAGTAAAGATGAAGGTTTTAAATTAAAATCTAGATTCTAGAAGGGTCAAACTTAGTTTGTGTTTTTGTTGGACTATTGTAGTCATTTTATAAAAAAATTTTTTTTTTTTTTTTTTAATTTTTTTTTTCTCAATATACAATGTATATGATTATTATGGCCCATCACCGACAGCTCCCGCCCTCCTCCCTC
>NW_007726579.1:411559-419655 GCF_000696425.1 Galeopterus variegatus
TCTTTAATACTTTTATCTTTTTTCTTGTCTGTTTGTATTATTCCAAAGAGCCCATCTTCAACTATTGTAGTCATTTTATAAAAAATTTTACACTTAAAACTGGAGTAGTAATATGCCATGACAAAAAAGTAGAACTTTCAGAAGATTTGAGTTATAAATGAGGCTCTTTCTTGAAACTGTCATGAAATTAAGTATCGAGGTTTTTTTTATTTTATTTAAAGAAAAATGTGGTTGAATGAATAATGCTTTTAGAAGGTATAGTTCTTAAAAGGTAAAAAAAAAAAGATTAGGTTTGAAGAAATATTTCTTTACACTACCCACCCGTTTGCACCCTCCTGCAAAGCAAGCAGTGGAACCAGTTTCTTGTCTTTCCAGAGGTAGTCTATGCATATACAAGTATCACCTCTGTATTTCATCCAGCCTGAAACCACCATCAGCAGAGGGGTTTTTATTAAATGATAGAGGAAAGTCCTGATTAGTGTTCATAAGGTGCTGAAAGATGACTATAGACTCAACTTTGTTTACTTTTTTGAAACACGTTAATATTACAAAGTACAATACCCACACAAAAAAGTGAACATAAATGAATAAAATGTAGAAATTGAATATAAATGTAGAAATTGATTAGCTGCTTTGTAGGATATTCACGTGTTCAACTTCAGTAAGTAATGTTAAAGAAGTGCATCTCTGAATTTCCACATAAACGAGGATTTTCAAGTTACCTCTTTGCTGTTGATTTCTATTTAAATTGCTGTAGGCTCAAAAGAAATACTCAAAATATTAATCTTGGAAAATTTGTTGTGAATCGTAGAGGTTTGGTTTTATAAATATTTCAGACATGCTTTATAATGTTTACTCTGTACTTGCTGGTGAATTTTATTGTATATATCCATTTGGTCAAGTTTGCTAATTCTGTTCTTGAAGTCCTCTGTCTTTATTGTTTATGTTATCTACATGTTTTTTAATTAATGAGATCAACATGTTAAAAATCTTGTCACTATAATTGTTGATTTGTCTGTGATAGCTTCATCAATTTTTATTTTATACTTTCCGAGACTACCTTATAAATTTAGGATGGTTGTGTTTTTCTTGGGAATTAAATCTTTCATCATTATGAATTACTTCTTTATCTCTGTTTGCTGTTTAGCACCAACTTTCTTTTGGTTGCTATTTGTGCTGTATATAGCTTTCCATCTTTTTATCTCAACCTTTTGGTAGCTCCTTATATTTTAGACATACTTTTTATAAGCACCAAGTAGTTGCTTTTTTAAATAAAAATAAAAATCCAGTCTGATATTTTTGTCTTTCAGTGAGGGCATTTAGTATTTTTTGTCTTTCAATGAGAGCATTTAGTATACATTTACTGAGATATTTGTGTTTAGACCTACCATGTTTTTTATGTATATTATTAGATATCTTGTTGTCCTGATGTTTAAATGTTTCTTTTTCTCCTTTTCCTTCCTTTTTTTGGTTGATTATATTTTTTATTCATCCATTTTTCTTTTTTTCTCTTTTTCACCATTCTTTTAATAATTATGTCATTGAAATCCTGGATTTCAGAAGTCTAATTGCTGTTTTTGTTATGCAGTGAAAATCCTGTATGTTGAGCTTATCACTCTCCCAATTTCTGTGGCATTGTGGTTTACATCTTAATTTTACATATATTTTAATCTCCATAATACATTATTATTATAGTGTTTAATATTCAGTATTCACTTGGATTTACCTCATGATTTTATTTATGTTGCTTTTTATTCATTTACTTACCTTTGAGTGTTTATCTGGTATGATTTTTCTTAGGTCTGAAAATACTGTGTAAGATCTCCTTTTCTTCTTGTCTACTGATGATATATTAATTTTTTTAGAAAAATATAAAGTTTTTGTACACAATCAGATTTACAAACCACATAGTCATTATCCAGATGCCAATATTGTTATTTTTTCACATTTCTTTTATCTTTCCCTTTTTTTTGTTTGTTTGCCAAAGTACTTTAAAGCAAATTCAAGATATTATGTCATTTTTACCTCTACATAGATAATACAGACAGATATATCTTAAATGATATGGATATGTTCTTTAGTAACTGATACCATTTTATCATAATCAACTAAATTAACAATCCATTTTATGGTGCCATCTAATTTTTAATACATAATTAAATTTATCTGAATATCACAAAAATAACATTTTACATTTAGCTTATTTGGATCAAGAGGTGTCATCTTCATTCTTGAAGTATATTTTCACATGTTATAGAATACTAAGTTAGCAGTTATTTTTTCTAGTGATTTAAAGATAATCCTTTCTTGTCTTCTACCTTACATTGTATTTGTTAGAAGTCACCTGTCAATCCTGTTGCTTTTTTTAAGGTCATTGTCACTTCACAAACTGTTTTTGAGATCCCCTCTGCCGTTTTCATATTTTTCTGTGATGTTCCTATATGTGGTCTCATATGAATTTATCCTGCTTTATATTCTTAGGACTTCCTGAATCTTTACTTGGTATTATCCATCAGCTTTAGAAAAATCTAAGCCAATTAAGTCTCCAAATATTGCTTCTGCCCTTTTTTTGTCTTCTCTTTTTTTGAGTCTTTAATTTCATAATATCTCATTACTATAACTGATATAATTTCCAACTTTTATCTTTCCTTAATTTATTATGGTTATTTTCTTATAGCCCATCTTTTTTTTTTTTTTTTTTTTTTTTTCTTTTTTAAACTAATTCTCTCTTCTGCTGTCTAAGCATTTATGGAAAAAGACTACCCTTTCCCCATTCTACTTTAGGGTTGCCTCAGTTATAAAAAATTTCTTGAGTATATGTGGGTCTATTTCTGTTCCACTGGTCATTTGTCTAGCCTTTTGCCAACATCCCATTGTATAATTACTGTAACTTTATATTAAGTCTTGATATTTGATAGTACAAATCCATCAACTTTCTTTTTCTTTTTAGGTAGATTTACAACTTTGATTTTAAAAAACTTTTTTTAAATTAAAATTTTGTACCGTGTTGTGCAGTCATCACCACTGTCTAGATTCTAGAACATTTCCATCACTATGGAAAGAAACCCGTTATCCATTAGCAGTCACTCTCAATTTCCCTCTCTTCCCACCTCCTAGCAGTCACTAATCTATTTGCTATTCTGTGGATCTGCCTACCCTGGATATTTCATATAAATGGAATCGTACAATATGTGCTGTTATGTGTCTGGTTTCTTTCACTTAGCATAGTATTTTCAAGTTTCATACCTTTACCATGTATTCTTTTTATGGCTGAATAATATTCTGTTTTAAGAGTATACCATACTTATCCATTCATCAGTTAATAAAGATTTGGGTTGTTTCCTCTTCTTGGCTGTTACACATGATGCTGCTATGAACATTTTCGTGTAAGTTTTTGTGTCAGTGTATAATTTTAGTTCTCTTGTGTACATACCTAAGAGTGGAATCTGTGAACATTCTTTTTCTTAAAGGTTATCTTGGCTATTCTAGGTTTTTTGTACGTGTTTCTATTTTAATTTTAGATTCAGTTTGACAATTTCTACACAAAAGAAGGCTTTTTTTAAAAAAATTGGGGGATTGAATATAAATCAGTTTGGGAGAATTGGCATCTTAATATTGAGCCTTTTAATCCATTAATATGGTATACATTCTTTAGTGTATTTATGTCTTTGATTTCTTTTGGTTATGTTTTATAGTTTTTTTTGTGTGTGTGTGACCGGTAAGGGGATCGCAACCCTTGGCTGGGTGTCGCCTTCACCGTGCTCAGCCAGTGAGCGCACCGGCAATCCCTATATAGGATCCGAACCTGCGGCCTCGGCGCTCCCAGCACTGCACTCTCCCGAATGAGCCACGGGTTCGGCCCATGTTTTATAGTTTTCAGTGGAGTATTGCACATGTCTTTTTCGATTTATACCTATATATTTGATTTTTTATGCTATTATAAGTGATATTGCTCTTAATTTTATTTTCCATTCATTTGTTGCTAGTATGTACAAGTAAATTTATTTGCAAAAACTAATCTCATCTGGTGATACTTCTATATTAACTTACTAATTTTAATAGTTTGTAGATTCTTGGCGATTTATTTTTTGGGTATGCAATCATGTCATCTGTTCATGAAAGTTTTACTTTATCTTTTTCTGATCGTTATATCTTTTATTTATTTTTTTGCACTTGTCTTCCTAGGAATTTAAAAGATGACCGGTAAGGGGATCTTAACCCTTGACTTGGTGTAGTCAGCACCACACTCTCCCAAGTGAGCTAATCGGTCATCCCTATATAGGGATCCGAACCCGTGGCCTTAGTGTTATCAGCACCACACTCTCCCAAGTGAACCATGGGCTTGCCCTTCCTAAGAATTTCTGTGTGGTATTGAATAGAAATGGTTGGAGTAGTCATCTTTGTCTTGTTTTCCCTTGTATATTTTTTTATATCAAGAGTTTTTGAGGCCCTTCTTAGTATAAAAATAGAAAAGGATATTGAAAACTCAGATTGTGCAAAAGATTTTTTTAACTAGTTTTGTAGTAGCAGGATGGCTTATTTTTCTTGGATTGTGTCTTTTATGTGTTTTTTAGAGACTTAATTGGTTTTCTCATAAATATTCTTTGGGCATTAGGTTTTTTTTGTCTTTTTTGTTTGTTTGTTTGTTTTGTCCTTTTTGAGACCGGCCGCACCACGCTCAGCCAGTGAGCGCTGTGAGCGCACCGGTCATCCCCATACAGGATCCGAACCTGCGAGTGTGCCAGGGACTCGGCCCTGGGCATTAGGTTTTAAAGTCTGTCAAGAGCAAAAGCACACAGTATTGAAAATCACTTACTAAATGTCTTAGTAAGTCTAATAATTTCTGCTTGATAATTGGAATTAATAGCTGTTGTTCTCGTATAGTACCAGAAAGAGCAGATAGATTTCATGTTGGGGCCATATGTGTTGTATGAGATATAATTGTTACTACTTTGACCGAGTTTGTATAGTTGAATGTGTGTAAGTTAAATGAAGTGTGGTATGACTGCACTGTAATGAATGGTGGTTTTGTTTTGTTTACATGAGGAAATTTTTAGTTTTAAGAGGATATGCACAGCTTTAGTTGTTATTGGTATCTTGTTTAGTATAATTAATTTTAAAGTAGTTTATTAGAATCATAGCACAATATAACTGTTGCTAGATGTTAAAAAGATTGTCAGATTGCCTGGGTTTTTCCCTTCTCCACTATTTTTGAGCAAATTATTGTACTTCCTTAGCTTTAGTTTCATTATCTGTGAAATGGGAATATAATAGTACCTAATACATATAATAACGTAATAGGAACCAATACTTTGCCCATTTAGTACCTAGTACTTTCTTGTTGGAAAAATTAAATGAGTTGATGTAAGTTCCATGCTTAGTATTGTGCCTTTCGTTGGCTTTGGCTTCATATAGCCCTTGGTTTTCATGGCAGTTCTACTACTGTCAACTTTATAGGGTAACTTCTCTGAGCTTCTGGTAAATGCAGAAATTCCTTAAAATGCTATCATATGGTAATGCACACCAAATATTTGCTCTTTTTACAATAGTTAGCTTTTCCACAATGTAACTTTCTAATGAAGGCCAATTGTAATATAAATGTTAATGCTGTTATTAGATTTAGCCCCTACCTCTTGTTTTGTGCTGACATATTAGATTAAGTTGTGAAATTAAGTTCTGAAAAGAAAAGTCAAAGAAATTTCTTAACTGGTAAAATTTCATATAGCTTTGCATAAAACATTGATGATAATGTTCATTGGTAAGCAATAGTATGCTAGATTTCACTGTGTGTGGGACACACTTCTCTCTGTTTTAATGATCTGGGGAGTATATAATAGGAAACATTGCTTTAAATATTCTGTGCAGGCCTTCTGTCTAGGCTGTGCTTAAAATGAGGAAATCAGTGTCATCTCCCTTTTAAATAATGTTATAATCTGAGGTGTTTTTTTTTTTAACCTTTTTGGGGGGTAGAGAGGGGTGTCTTGCTGCTGCAAGAAAACTTAATGAAGCAAATTTAAATTTATTTTTCATGCTCAAATTTTATAAGATTACTTTTATTTTTTTTCCTTTTTGTCTTTTTTACTGACCGGTAACGGGATCGCAACCCTCGGTGTCGCGCCCGCACCGGGGACCGGCAATGGGATTGCAACCCTCGGTGTTGCGCCCGCACCACGCTCAGCCAGTGAGCGGGAACCGGTCTCCACATGGGATCTGAACCCTCGGCGGGAGCGCCACCACGCTCCCAAGTGGCGCACTCTCCAGTGCGCCCCCGGGCCGGCCCAGATTACTTTTATTTTTAATGATCATTTAAATAAAATTAAAGAAAGTTTTTTCTGTACCAGAAATATTTGTAAACTGAAAAGTGTACTGACTCTAGTTTTTCTTTGCTTTAGAAGTCATTTCTGGATCCCTTAGGACTTGAATAGTAGTATTATCAATGTACTTTTACCATTAAGATTTCCTCATTTATATTCCTTAGATTCCTTTTTTAAAATGAAAATTAACTATTGTTTTAGTGACAAAATAGTATACTTTGGATATGTTTCTCTATGAACCTTTTCTTCATCCTGGTGTTTTTTGTTTTTTTGTTTTTTTCCCTTGTCTTATGCCAGTGAGTTCCTTTGGGGTTACTCCTGCAGTAGGTGGACTATCATCTGGGACAGTTGGGGAAGCCTCGACAGCACTGAGTTCAGCAGCCCAGGTAGCTTTGCAGTCTCTCTCTCATGCAATGGCTTCAGCCGAGCAACAGCTACAGGTGCTGCAAGAGAAACAGCAGCAGCTTTTGAAGCTTCAGCAACAGGTTGGAGACCATTTGGCTCTTTGTTCATGCTGTCTCTAAACTTCAAAAGCTGAAAAGTACTGTAAAAAATGACCATTATTTTCATAAAGGAAAGTAGGTTGACCGATCTGAACTAATCATTTTCAACAAAAATTGAGGTAAAGTCTTTATGATATATTTAAATTTGTTAAGACTATATGAATACATTTTACTTGATACGTATTTGAGGGAATATAATTGATAAGGTTTTTGCAGTCTTGAATTAAAACCCATTCTCTGTTTAAACACTCTTGATCAAACAAAGTTACCAGTTACTATTTACCTAAAATATTTTAAACACCAAATATATTAATGTGGCTTAAAATTTAATAGTAATGATCGGTGTTTTATAGAATTTCTTTGTGGTCTAAATGCACCTTGTGGCGATTCCAGGTGACAAATTGTATCAGGTGACTCAACATGAGACTCCACCTCCTGTTAATATTTTGTTTTGAGTAGAACCTTGTTTCCTTATTTACAGTTAATTGTTCTGCTTCCTCTTCACTTTTGCTTTGAGAAAGTCCTTGTTCCCAACTACAGAGGAGATTTTACATTAAGTATTTAAAGAAGTATATGTAGCAAAGTTCCATTTATATTGAGTCTAGTTTTGATTTAATTTCATGTTTATCTTCATAATATATACCTATGTAGTGTTCCCTACAATTTAGGTAGGCAGGATTAGTCTATATGTATTGCTTTTGCTTCTTTTACAGAAAGCAAAGCTGGAAGCCAAGTTACATCAGACAACAGCTGCAGCAGCTGCAGCAGCATCAGCAGCATCGGCAGTAGGTCCTGTTCACAACTCTGTGCCTTCCAACCCAGTGGCTGCCCCTGGATTCTTCATCCATCCATCCGATGTTATTCCACCCACTCCAAAAACAACACCACTTTTTATGACTCCACCACTCACTCCACCCAATGAAGCAGTTTCTGTTGTGATTAATGCTGAACTTGCACAGCTTTTCCCAGGCTCAGTTGTCGATCCCCCAACAGTCAATCTTGCTGCTCATAACAAAAATTCCAACAAGTCCAGAACGGTAAATTATGTTTTAAATGGGTGTTATTTTAGACATTTAAAAATATTTTGAGTATACTCTAACTTTAGAAGGCAAAATTTTATTATACCAACTCAATATATTAAATTAGATTATTTTCTTTTTTTTTTTTTCCTTTTTGTCTTTTTTCGTGTCCGGCAACGGATCGCAACCCTCAGTGTCGCGCCCATACCGGACCGGGACTGGCAACGGGATCGCAACCCTCAGTGTTGCACCCGCACCTC
>NW_007726579.1:420620-505306 GCF_000696425.1 Galeopterus variegatus
TCCTTAATTTATTATGGTTATTTTCTTATAGCCCATCTTTTTTTTTTTTTTTTTTTTTTTTCTTTTTTAAACTAATTCTCTCTTCTGCTGTCTAAGCATTTATGGAAAAAGACTACCCTTTCCCCATTCTACTTTAGGGTTGCCTCAGTTATAAAAAATTTCTTGAGTATATGTGGGTCTATTTCTGTTCCACTGGTCATTTGTCTAGCCTTTTGCCAACATCCCATTGTATAATTACTGTAACTTTATATTAAGTCTTGATATTTGATAGTACAAATCCATCAACTTTCTTTTTCTTTTTAGGTAGATTTACAACTTTGATTTTAAAAAACTTTTTTTAAATTAAAATTTTGTACCGTGTTGTGCAGTCATCACCACTGTCTAGATTCTAGAACATTTCCATCACTATGGAAAGAAACCCGTTATCCATTAGCAGTCACTCTCAATTTCCCTCTCTTCCCACCTCCTAGCAGTCACTAATCTATTTGCTATTCTGTGGATCTGCCTACCCTGGATATTTCATATAAATGGAATCGTACAATATGTGCTGTTATGTGTCTGGTTTCTTTCACTTAGCATAGTATTTTCAAGTTTCATACCTTTACCATGTATTCTTTTTATGGCTGAATAATATTCTGTTTTAAGAGTATACCATACTTATCCATTCATCAGTTAATAAAGATTTGGGTTGTTTTCTCTTCTTGGCTGTTACACATGATGCTGCTATGAACATTTTCGTGTAAGTTTTTGTGTCAGTGTATAATTTTAGTTCTCTTGTGTACATACCTAAGAGTGGAATCTGTGAACATTCTTTTTCTTAAAGGTTATCTTGGCTATTCTAGGTTTTTTGTACGTGTTTCTATTTTAATTTTAGATTCAGTTTGACAATTTCTACACAAAAGAAGGCTTTTTTTAAAAAAATTGGGGGATTGAATATAAATCAGTTTGGGAGAATTGGCATCTTAATATTGAGCCTTTTAATCCATTAATATGGTATACATTCTTTAGTGTATTTATGTCTTTGATTTCTTTTGGTTATGTTTTATAGTTTTTTTTGTGTGTGTGTGACCGGTAAGGGGATCGCAACCCTTGGCTGGGTGTCGCCTTCACCGTGCTCAGCCAGTGAGCGCACCGGCAATCCCTATATAGGATCCGAACCTGCGGCCTCGGCGCTCCCAGCACTGCACTCTCCCGAATGAGCCACGGGTTCGGCCCATGTTTTATAGTTTTCAGTGGAGTATTGCACATGTCTTTTTCGATTTATACCTATATATTTGATTTTTTATGCTATTATAAGTGATATTGCTCTTAATTTTATTTTCCATTCATTTGTTGCTAGTATGTACAAGTAAATTTATTTGCAAAAACTAATCTCATCTGGTGATACTTCTATATTAACTTACTAATTTTAATAGTTTGTAGATTCTTGGCGATTTATTTTTTGGGTATGCAATCATGTCATCTGTTCATGAAAGTTTTACTTTATCTTTTTCTGATCGTTATATCTTTTATTTATTTTTTTGCACTTGTCTTCCTAGGAATTTAAAAGATGACCGGTAAGGGGATCTTAACCCTTGACTTGGTGTAGTCAGCACCACACTCTCCCAAGTGAGCTAATCGGTCATCCCTATATAGGGATCCGAACCCGTGGCCTTAGTGTTATCAGCACCACACTCTCCCAAGTGAACCATGGGCTTGCCCTTCCTAAGAATTTCTGTGTGGTATTGAATAGAAATGGTTGGAGTAGTCATCTTTGTCTTGTTTTCCCTTGTATATTTTTTTATATCAAGAGTTTTTGAGGCCCTTCTTAGTATAAAAATAGAAAAGGATATTGAAAACTCAGATTGTGCAAAAGATTTTTTTAACTAGTTTTGTAGTAGCAGGATGGCTTATTTTTCTTGGATTGTGTCTTTTATGTGTTTTTTAGAGACTTAATTGGTTTTCTCATAAATATTCTTTGGGCATTAGGTTTTTTTTGTCTTTTTTGTTTGTTTGTTTGTTTTGTCCTTTTTGAGACCGGCCGCACCACGCTCAGCCAGTGAGCGCTGTGAGCGCACCGGTGTGAGCGGGAACCGGTCTCCACATGGGATCTGAACCGTGAGCGGGAACCGGTCTCCACATGGGATCTGAACCGTGAGCGGGAACCGGTCTCCACATGGGATCTGAACCGTGAGCGGGAACCGGTCTCCACATGGGATCTGAACCGTGAGCGGGAACCGGTCTCCACATGGGATCTGAACCGTGAGCGGGAACCGGTCTCCACATGGGATCTGAACCGTGAGCGGGAACCGGTCTCCACATGGGATCTGAACCGTGAGCGGGAACCGGTCTCCACATGGGATCTGAACCGTGAGCGGGAACCGGTCTCCACATGGGATCTGAACCGTGAGCGGGAACCGGTCTCCACATGGGATCTGAACCGTGAGCGGGAACCGGTCTCCACATGGGATCTGAACCGTGAGCGGGAACCGGTCTCCACATGGGATCTGAACCCTCGGCGGGAGCGCCGCCACGCTCCCAAGTGGCGCACTCTCCAGTGCGCCCCCGGGCCGGCCCAGATTACTTTTATTTTTAATGATCATTTAAATAAAATTAAAGAAAGTTTTTTCTGTACCAGAAATATTTGTAAACTGAAAAGTGTACTGACTCTAGTTTTTCTTTGCTTTAGAAGTCATTTCTGGATCCCTTAGGACTTGAATAGTAGTATTATCAATGTACTTTTACCATTAAGATTTCCTCATTTATATTCCTTAGATTCCTTTTTTAAAATGAAAATTAACTATTGTTTTAGTGACAAAATAGTATACTTTGGATATGTTTCTCTATGAACCTTTTCTTCATCCTGGTGTTTTTTGTTTTTTTGTTTTTTTCCCTTGTCTTATGCCAGTGAGTTCCTTTGGGGTTACTCCTGCAGTAGGTGGACTATCATCTGGGACAGTTGGGGAAGCCTCGACAGCACTGAGTTCAGCAGCCCAGGTAGCTTTGCAGTCTCTCTCTCATGCAATGGCTTCAGCCGAGCAACAGCTACAGGTGCTGCAAGAGAAACAGCAGCAGCTTTTGAAGCTTCAGCAACAGGTTGGAGACCATTTGGCTCTTTGTTCATGCTGTCTCTAAACTTCAAAAGCTGAAAAGTACTGTAAAAAATGACCATTATTTTCATAAAGGAAAGTAGGTTGACCGATCTGAACTAATCATTTTCAACAAAAATTGAGGTAAAGTCTTTATGATATATTTAAATTTGTTAAGACTATATGAATACATTTTACTTGATACGTATTTGAGGGAATATAATTGATAAGGTTTTTGCAGTCTTGAATTAAAACCCATTCTCTGTTTAAACACTCTTGATCAAACAAAGTTACCAGTTACTATTTACCTAAAATATTTTAAACACCAAATATATTAATGTGGCTTAAAATTTAATAGTAATGATCGGTGTTTTATAGAATTTCTTTGTGGTCTAAATGCACCTTGTGGCGATTCCAGGTGACAAATTGTATCAGGTGACTCAACATGAGACTCCACCTCCTGTTAATATTTTGTTTTGAGTAGAACCTTGTTTCCTTATTTACAGTTAATTGTTCTGCTTCCTCTTCACTTTTGCTTTGAGAAAGTCCTTGTTCCCAACTACAGAGGAGATTTTACATTAAGTATTTAAAGAAGTATATGTAGCAAAGTTCCATTTATATTGAGTCTAGTTTTGATTTAATTTCATGTTTATCTTCATAATATATACCTATGTAGTGTTCCCTACAATTTAGGTAGGCAGGATTAGTCTATATGTATTGCTTTTGCTTCTTTTACAGAAAGCAAAGCTGGAAGCCAAGTTACATCAGACAACAGCTGCAGCAGCTGCAGCAGCATCAGCAGCATCGGCAGTAGGTCCTGTTCACAACTCTGTGCCTTCCAACCCAGTGGCTGCCCCTGGATTCTTCATCCATCCATCCGATGTTATTCCACCCACTCCAAAAACAACACCACTTTTTATGACTCCACCACTCACTCCACCCAATGAAGCAGTTTCTGTTGTGATTAATGCTGAACTTGCACAGCTTTTCCCAGGCTCAGTTGTCGATCCCCCAACAGTCAATCTTGCTGCTCATAACAAAAATTCCAACAAGTCCAGAACGGTAAATTATGTTTTAAATGGGTGTTATTTTAGACATTTAAAAATATTTTGAGTATACTCTAACTTTAGAAGGCAAAATTTTATTATACCAACTCAATATATTAAATTAGATTATTTTCTTTTTTTTTTTTTCCTTTTTGTCTTTTTTCGTGTCCGGCAACGGATCGCAACCCTCAGTGTCGCGCCCATACCGGACCGGGACTGGCAACGGGATCGCAACCCTCAGTGTTGCACCCGCACCTCGCTCAGCCAGTGAGCGGGAACTGGTCTGTATGTGGGATCCGAACCCTCGGCGGGAGTGCCGCCGCGCTCCCAAGCGGTGCACTGTAGCAGTGCGCCACCGGGCCGGCCCGAGATTATTTTCTTTTATAAAATATGACGGAATAGACATCAGGAAATGCAACATGTTGATTTGATATTATGGCTAGTAGTTTTTATAGAGCAAGAGTAATATCAGTATACAGTTCTATTTTTTTTCTTTTCTAGAATCCACTCGGTTCTGGTCTAGCCCTTGCAATTTCTCATGCTTCACATTTTCTTCAACCTCCACCTCACCAGTCCATTATTATAGAGCGAATGCATTCAGGTAATCTTTGATTTAAAATATTTTTCTTGCCTAGTCTGCTGACCCTTTTAAGACTCATTATTCTTCAGTTTGATTTTTCTTGGCAATGAATCACATTTGTTCTTGGGTAAGTACATTTTACCAAGAATGAGCACTACATAGGGTTCAAGCTGTGTGCTCACCAGGTTGAGTGGATGAGTGCTGTTTGGTCGTCTCGCTAATTCTTTTCATACAGTGGGTTTGATCTGTACATGACTCTTGCCTGTTGAAGTATGTTTGATGTAAATATCTGCCTCCCTTGTAGTTGCTAACTTACCATTACACTAGAAATTACTCTCAAAGAAATAATCCTAAAATTAACATTCTTGTAGTGGAACTATTTCTTGAGAAGAGAACTACTGCTTATAATAACTGAGTAAAATTAATAATACTTCATGGTCTCTAGTTAGTTTACATTTTGCCTAAGTTTGTCTCATGCTTGTATACTAGACATCTGTGATTGGGATAAGTTCTTTTGATTAGAACATATTGATGAATAAACTATAGGCAATTTTTACCCTGTTATCCTACTTACTGTTCGGTGCCTCAGTAGCAGCAGAACTCCACAAAATCGTTAGGAAAGTAATATAGATATAATGCACATTGTAGCACTTTTTATTATGTGAACAATTAAACCATATTTGCTTTATTGGGATATCTCTTATTTGGAAGAGGGAGTTTGAAAGATAATAAAGTAAAAGTCTTATGGTATTTTCTGCCCAACTAATTATTCACTGGTATAGCATTAGTGTTTATTACACGTACAGTGAAAATTTGTTTTGTAGTCTTGTGAGATGTGATCAGTTGTTTACAGTACAATTTGGTTTTCTATCCATGGAAGTGACTGCACCACATAAGCCTGCTGAGAAGAGAACTATATTCTCTGTTAGTTATCTAATAATTTTTTTGTTTAGGAAAGTATTGGTAACTGCCTTGTTTTCTTTTATACTAGCTCCATCAAGAATAATGCTATTCAGGGCCGAGCCCATGGCGCACTCGGGAGAGTGTGGCGCTGGGAGCGCAGTAGCGCTCCCGCTGCGGGTTCGGATCCTATATAGGGATGGCCGTGCACTGTGCACTCACTGGCTGAGCGCGGTGCGGCCAGTCTCAAAAAAGGACAAAAAAAAAAGAGAATAATGCTATTCCTAGAAGTTTAATTTAGTTGTTTTTCCTTCACTATAGCTGGTAAGGTTACTGGTTTACCCTCACCCCAATGAAGAAGAAAAAGAATTAAAATATTATGAATGGTTTGCCTTCTGTTTCACAGTAATTGAACTTATTCTTGTAAGGTGCATGAGATGAGAGATGCAAATCTGCTCTTTCTTTCTTTACTTCATCTGGTATTGAGCTGAAGAGACAGTGATATGTCCATACTGGGGGAAAATATCGTTTGAGAAAAGCTGTCCGTCTCAAAGCATTGGAGGACCTTCTCAAAGCATTCTTTAGGGGTAGTTTGCATATAATTTCAGCCACATTTTCTCTTTACATCTTAACCCCAATGTGTAGTATGCAACTCCACAAGAAGTTAAGCAAAGCTTAAGAAAACTAAAGTCAAATAATATAATCTGGTGTTTTTAATGCATCAAGTAGAGGAATTAAGGAAAAAGTAAGTGGCTGAAAGAGGAGCCCATTGTTGCTTTACAGAATTAACTTACATACTCCTTTTGCTGATTTGATTTTTTTTTAAACTCTGATGTTTTAAATGAATCTTATGTGCACAATTGGTTACCCTCATAGTAACAGTCTTACTCTTTGCTTAAATCCTGGGGTTCAAAACTGACATAGATTGGGATTTCAGAAAATTTTTGAATGAGAATCAACAAGGCCATTTTTACTTATTTGCTTTTCCTCTTATTTGTATTTTAGTAAGTTGATTTCATATTTTAAGACAAGTGCTCCAAACTGTTTTGAGTGTATCATTTTGAGCTTACATATCTTCTCTAGGTTCTTTCGTTAATTGGTAAGTTTTTTTGTCAACTGTTTCTCTCTCTTTCTCTCTCTCTCTCTCTCTCTATCTATCTCATAGGAGCAAGGAGATTTGTGACCTTGGATTTTGGCAGACCTATACTATTGACTGATGTATTGATTCCTACTTGTGGAGACTTGGCCTCATTATCAATTGACATTTGGACATTAGGAGAAGAGGTGGATGGAAGGCGATTGGTAGTGGCAACTGATATAAGTACCCATTCACTTATTCTTCATGACTTAATACCACCTCCTGTGTGCAGATTCATGAAGGTAAGAACTTCAAGAAAGTAAATGGACATGCTTTCTGTGTTTGTGACAAATTATAAGAAATACTCAGACACATAATTAAAAATATAACTATCTTTTTAAATACATTGCTCAGATTTTTCTTGTGGCATGTGTGTGTATGTATGTATATTTATAATTTTTCATTTCAGATCACTGTCATTGGACGTTATGGAAGTACAAATGCCAGAGCTAAAATACCATTAGGATTTTATTACGGTCATACCTATATTTTACCTTGGGAAAGTGAACTGAAGTTAATGCATGATCCCCTAAGGGGAGAGGGAGAATCTGCAAACCAGCCAGAAATTGACCAGCATTTAGCAATGATGGTTGCTCTGCAGGAGGATATACAGTGCAGGTTAGTAGAAAGTTGCAAATATATTTTAATCTTATTGAAAGTCTGCATTTTGTATAAAGTTTTGTATGTATCTTGTCAAGAAATGGCTTTACATAGATGTGTGGAAAAAAAGAGGAAGGTAGGACACTAGCATATTATAAGAATAATGCATGAAATACTGTGATTTAGTAATTGACTCCATTTATTAGTTCTTACCATTTGAGTAATTCATTTTAATGGTTGTGTGTTAACATGTTTTAGGGGTTTAATTCTTAGTGTGTTCATACATGTGCATCAGGAGAACATTGCAGGAATTATTTTGTTCATTTATTTTTTACTTACAGATATAACTTGGCTTGTCATCGTCTGGAAAGTCTTTTGCAAAGTATTGATCTTCCTCCTCTCAACAGTGCTAACAATGCACAGTACTTTTTGCGAAAACCAGACAAGGCAGTTGAGGAAGATAGTAGAGTTTTTTCTGCTTATCAGGATTGTATTCAGCTACAGCTTCAACTAAATTTGGCTCATAATGCAGTGCAGAGGCTCAGAGTAGCTCTAGGTGCAAGTCGGAAGATGTTGAGTGAAACATCAGGTCCAGAAGATTTAATTCAGTCGTCTTCCACAGAGCAATTACGTACTATAATCAGATATTTATTGGACACTTTGCTCAGCCTTCTTCACTCTTCAAACGGTTTGTACTTATGTACTTTAAAGGCAGGGAATATATTTGATGTGATTATGTTGCTAGTTTTAGGATCTGTGTTAATATCTTCTGGGTATTGTTCATTTTGATTTCCTTTCTAATGTGAATATTTATGAAATATCTGTTTAAATTCACCCATTTTTTTCCCTTTATTTTAATTTTTCTTAAGTGGATTTTTGATGGGTTTCTTTTCTTGGGTTTGTGTTGTTGATGTGCACATTATTATGTTACTGTCAGAGTAGTAAATACTACTTAAAAGTTCAACAGTCGGGCCGGCCCGGTGGCGCACTGGATAGTGCGCTGCTTGGGAAGCGCGGCGGCGCTCCCGCCCAAGGGTTCGGATCCCACATACGGACCGGTTCCCGCTCACTGGCTGAGCGAGGCGCGGGAGCAACACCGAGGGTTGCAATCCCGTTGCCGGTCCCCGGTCCGGTACGGGGGCAACACTGAGGGTTGCGATCCGTTGCCGGACACGGAAAAAGACAAAAAAAAAAAAAGTTCAACAGTGAAAACTTTTCATTAATTTCTAACCTAGTATAGTACTGTCATTTTCTAGCCAGGAGCTATTATTGATCATTACATATGCATGCACACACACACACACACACACATACACACACATACACACACACACAGGAGCTATTATTGATCATTACATATGTACGCACACACACATACACACACAGGAGCTATTATTGATCATTACATATGCGCGCGCGCGCGCACACACACACACTCTCTCACACTCACACACACTCTCTCTCTCAGTACGCACACACACATACACACACAGGAGCTATTATTGATCATTACATATGCGCGCGCGCGCACACACACACACACACTCTCTCACACTCACACACACTCTCTCACACTCTCTCTCACATTAACTCTCTTAACACAGCCATCTGGTACACCTAGTGCCATAGACAAGAGATAAATTCATGTAAGTGCTAGCTCTCTTCCCCTTCATGTATTTGACAGTTAAATTTCCATATATGAGTAAAAAAAAATAGCAAAATAAATACAATTGTCTACTGATTGATGGTAAAGAAGGCATATCTAAGCATGCTTTTTGATATTATACAATACACTTAAATAAGAAATTTTACTATTTTCTTTCTTGTAATAGGACACTCTGTTCCTGCAGTTTTGCAGAGCACATTTCATGCCCAGGCCTGTGAAGAGCTCTTTAAACACTTGTGCATTAGTGGAACCCCAAAGATACGGCTACATACTGGTCTTCTGCTTGTTCAACTATGTGGTGGTGAACGATGGTGGGGTCAGTTTCTTTCTAATGTTCTTCAGGAATTGTACAATTCAGAGCAGCTTCTCATCTTTCCACAGGATAGGTAGGTCAGAGAATATTGGAGGTATTTGTTATTAGTGATTTGTGTGTCTAACAGTCATTGGTCAGATTTTGAAATCTTGTTTATGTGGTTTTGAAGTGTAGAAAAAATAAAGCAGGTCTACTCAGGGTTTTGGGAATGCCTAGTGAATGGCACCAGCACTATGTTGATAATTGTACATGATATAAATAATCTACACTCTTTAGTTTCCTAATTGAATGTGTGTAATTTATAGATCTGTGTTTACAATTATTTATCAGCTCATTTTACTTTGTGTGTTAATTGTGTTTTTTGTGAGGGTAAGATAAAGTTTTCTTATTCTTCACTAAGTTCCTGATTTCTTGGTGATAATGTTAGAAAATTCTGTAGAACCAGTAGCTAGAAAAAGAGCCAATTTTAACATTATACCTCCAGATATAAATCTTGCTTACCTAACCTGACATATAATATGTTTTTAGGGGCAAACTCTATTAAATTTCAGTGAATTTATTAAATTTCAATGTAAATTATTTTAAAAATTGAACAAGTAAATTGATTCTTACTTGATATTTTCTTTATATTTTTTTTCAGGGTCTTCATGTTACTTTCCTGCATTGGTCAAAGATCACTTAGTAATAGTGGAGTGTTAGAAAGCTTACTTAATCTCCTAGATGATTTATTGTCACCTCTTCAGCCACAATTACCGATGCATAGGAGGACAGAAGGTATTAATGTGAAGCGTTCATCTTTAGTGAAAATATGATTCCTATAAATATTGCTTTTTTAAAGCAACTTCTCTGAAATATTTATCTTAATATTTATTGTAACACATTTTGTTAATATTTTTATGATGTAGACTTTTTACAAAGAGCAACCTTCATGTGATTGCCATATACTTATTGCTTTTTAAGTCTATTACCTTTTCATTATTTGAACTTTGATCTTAGGAATTTTATGTTTTTTTCTATACTATCGTAACTAAAATCAAATGCCCTTATATAAGTTTAAGCTTTAAGGCACAGTTGGTCTTCTGGTAAATGATAAAAAGCTTAGTTTAAGCAAGAAAATTGTTGCAGGAATAAAAACTTTAGAACATAGTTTAGTATTATATGAATTGTAAATTGAGAGATGTTTTATTTCAGTCACCTGTGAGTCTAAGAATAGCATCTTATACATTGCTTTCTAGTTTATCTATTGAAGTCAGCCTCCATTTAATCTATTTTTGTACATGAAGCATTTGCCTTTCATTAGATTTGATATTTTGCTCAATTTGTGGCCATAGATATCTAAATTTCAGGCTTATTGTATATAAATATTAGTGTTAGTAATGATATGGTATTTTTTGGATTTATAAAATATTTTATCTCAGTTATTTTATCAGACATTATTAGGACTCTTACACTCGCCTGGATTTTTTTTCCCCCTCTCATCTCTGTCCAGGAGTACTAGATATTCCCATGATCAGTTGGGTTGTTATGCTGGTGTCCAGGTTGCTGGATTATGTGGCAACTGTTGAAGATGAAGCTGCAGCTGCAAAGAAACCTTTGAATGGTAAAGACAGGGAGAGGTTTATGACAGGTATCAGAAGTTTATAATAATATGTTGGTGGGAATTTTGAGTGACTCTGCAGTTGTTCCAGAACTGGCTATTGGCCTGGAGATACCAGCTGTATGTAATTTATTGAAAATATGAAATCAGTTTACCAGGAATCTTTTTAAAGATAGAATTTATATGTTAAGGACTTTCTGATAGTCAAGATTCTTTGTCTGGATATGACTTTTAGTTTCTAAATACAATTATGTCTTTCACAAGGTTTTCCTCCTATGCTTATTTAAACACTTTATAATAATATATGTATAAGTGAGTTATGAAAGGGAAATTTGTGAAGAGTTCTTGTAGTTTTTTGTTATGTTAGTATAGTATGTCATTTGATTTACCATTGTTGAGTTCTACTAATTAACTACAAATGACCTTTATGTTTAAATAGAGAAATTCCTCCACTTTTTTGAATTGTAATCTTTCTTCATAGGCTTGAGGCACAGAAAAATTAAAGGAAATCAAACTGTAAGACCAACCGTTTTCTTCCCCTCTTCCCAGTTAACATGGCTTTTTATAAAGGTTTTGATATAGCTAAATCTAATATCTAAATATAGCCATTAAGGTCCATAGAATTTGGAATTCTACACATTGTCAGTCTCCCAATATTTTAAAATTCCCGTGAGATACTTTATAGCTGAATCAATTGCTTATAGTGTATATTGTGTTTTGGGAGATGGTGGGGAGTTCTGATGCCCCGGAAATTTACTTTATTTTAATTTTTATTTATTTATTTAAAAAACTTATTTATTTTTATTTAAACATCTCAGTATACATTAATGTACATTAATATACATTAGTTAATATACATTAGTTAATATACATAGTTAATTTTTGTATCACACACATTGTAGCATCCCTTTACCTGTTCCTCTTTCCCCTCCTCCCCACTACATCATATCTGTTCACTTGTCTTAACAAGTTCAAGCAATTGTTGTGATTTTTGTGTCTTCTCCCCCCCATTTGTTTGTATATTTATTTATTTATTTTTAGCTCCCACAAATAAGCGAGAACCTGTGGTGTTTCTCTTTCTGTGCATGACTTGTTTCACTTAATGTAATTTTCTCTAAGTCCATCCATCTTGTTGCAAATGGTAGTATTTCATTCTTTTTTATAGCAGAGTAGTATTCTATTGTGTAGATATGCCACAGTTTCCTTATCCACAGGAAATTTACTTTATATTGGTTTTTTTGTAAAACAAATTATGAATGTCCATGGGTCAGCTACTCAGTTACAGGATATAGAAGTAAGATATATAATTAAAATGAATAAAATTATAATATAAAGTTAGACTATAATAGATAGTATTTTAAGTGTTAGTTTTTATTTATATTGTTCAGATAGTATGGATCTACTGCAGGAAAAGTTTTTTTAGGGTTTGAGGAATTTGAGCTAAGACTTGACATATAATAGAGAAGAGAAAAAGATATTTTTAGTTAGGCAAACATGAGTAAAGAATTGGAGAGCGGTAAGTGTGGTATTGAGCCTGAATTAATCAAAAGAATGACACAGAAAAATGAGAATAAATGTAGCTACACAGCCTAGTTTTTGAACTGTTTAACCTCTTTTTGGCAGCTAGTCAAACTGTTGAGTACCTTTTTTCGGTCTCTGCACAAAAGTGTATGTGTTTGACATAGGCAAAAGTGAGTATTTGTTGTTAGAACTGAGTGACATCAAGTTGTGTTGTATGAAGATTAATCTTAAACAGTTGTCGAGGAAGATGGCTGTTATTCTGGAGGAAAGATTGGAGACAGAGAACTCTGGTCATAAAGTCATTTAGGGCCTAGGTTAGAGCAGTATCAGTTAATTAACCTTTGTAGGGTCAGATCTAGCAATTTCTTAACAATGGTTTCTTTAATTTTCTTTAAAACTTCTTTGTCATGATTGACACATAATTGTGTTTTGTGTTTTCTGGATATGAAAGGTACTTTAAATTCACATTTAACAGAATTATTAATAAAACTTTTCCTCCCTCTATAGGTAACCAGTGGAGTTTTATTAACAATAATCTGCATACTCAGAGCTTAAATAGATCTTCCAAAGGCAGCAGTAGCCTTGATAGATTATATTCCAGAAAAATCAGAAAGCAGCTTGTTCATCATAAACAGGTAGTTGTCACTACATTTTTTGTTTTAATGTTTGAGAGTATTGTTTTGGAGGTTGTATGAGATAGACGTGCCGTCAGATCTTAGGTATGACATTAAATGAGCTACTTACCTTAGGGAAATGATTTAACACTTTGGAGACTGAGTTTCATTATTTGTAAAATGGCTACAATATGTAGTATACAGATTTTTGGTGATGTTCTTTAAACTGTTTACCTTTTTCCATCTCTTACTACCATTCTAAGTGAGGTTGCTATTATTTTTTTCCTAGTCAAAAGGCCTCCCTGCTTTTGTTCTTCCTTAATGCAATCCATTTTCCCCTAGAAGTTGCTGCCCGTAGAGAGTTGTTTTTAGATATAAACCTGATCATATCATTCCTTCCTTAAATTCTTAGTGGCTTTTATTTGACCTTTGGGTGAAGGTCAAACTCCTTAATATGGTGTCACAGTATCCATCATCTGTCCTGCTATCCAACTTTAAGGTTTCAATTCGGTTTCTTAAAGCTCTAGCTACGTTGAATTTGAGTTCCTGGAACCACCCACACCAGTTTTGTCATCTAGGATTTTTGTGTGTGCTAAATAGTTTTTTTCTTTTTACCTAGGTACTTTACCCTTTTGCCTGGTTAACTGAACTTATTTTTCAGCCATTTCATATTCCATTCCTCAAAGAGGTCTTCCCTAGTTTCTATGTTAGAATAGTACTCTTATGTAATGTGTTGTCCTATGTAGCCTATATCCTTCCTTTAATTATAATCATCTTCTTTTTTGTGAGTGTTCTTTTATTTTGTTAACTTAAGATTTGTGCATTTCACTGTAAGTGATTTTCTTAAAGTACTGTTAGGGAATCGTGCAGTATGTGTTTGAATAATATGTGCAATCATGCAGTATGTGTTTTGAATAAATCTTGAAAACATTTGCTCAAAATGATGTTTTTGAGATTTTTCTATGTGGAGTATATCAGTAGTTCTTTTTTTTTTCCTATTATACCTTTCTTTGAATATTCTAAAATCTGTTTATCCATTTTTCTGTTGATGAATCCTTTAGTTTTCCATTGTTTCTTTTTGAAATATAAGTGTGTGTGTGTGTGTGTGTGTGTGTGTGTGTGTGTGTGTGTATTCCCTTCTCTACTTTTTCATTGCATGGGAGTGTGCACAAGTGCACAAGACACCATGAATCCTCATGGTTTCCAGTAGTGGCCTACATTAGTTACATGCTGTCCCTTGAATTTATACATAATATTTATTTGATGTGCATTTCTAACAGGGAGTGAGTTTAAAGCTGATGTCAGATTCATATGAGCCACTACTTTAATGTAATTACTTTTCAAAAGGTATCCTACTCTTCCTTCTAGAGAAAGATACTTCTTCGAGTTTATAAACTATATCCTTGATTCCTAGTGTACAAGGACACTTCAAAAAGTTCGTGGAAATATAGAATTATAAGAGAACACAAATCATTCCATAAACTTTTTGAAGACCCTTGTATATTGGAGCCTAGTATATTGTATGTAGCAGTTCCAAAAATATTTGCATAATTGATTTAAGATGAAATGAGATTTTATATGAAAATCCTTAGATCTGGCATGTTTATGAAAGTTTTTGGTCTTTTTTAAAGGTGGATTTGGCACTAAGTTGTTTATTTTTCATTTCTAAGATTTTCAACTATGAAGCTAAGTCAGTCTTCTACGAGAAAAATGATATGAGGTATCCTTCTCAACTCCCTTTTCTTTTTGAGACTCTTTAAATTTTAGTTAGTACTAATTTGCATCCTTTCAAATACAGCTAAAATATATTGAACAGTTAATCTTTATGCCTGCTGTATTTAATTTAGGATATAAACATGGAAAACAAAAGCTAGACTATAATCTAGTGGATATTTCTTTGTCAAATATTCCTATTTGATTTTTTATTATAAAGGACATTTATTGGACAGGTGGCAAAACTTAAAAGAGGATCTGAGGAGAAATTGATGGTAGGGCATCAGTGTTACTTCACTGATTTTGATGGTTGTATTGTGATTTGTAGGAGAACATTCTTGTTTCGAGGAGATACACAGTAAAGTATTCGGGGGATTGGGCATCAGGTTGCCAACTTATTCTCAAGTAGTTTAGGGAAGACAAATGTATTTTTACAATAATTAAAATTGTGGTTGTTTAAGAATAAAAATTATATTTTTCTTGATTATAATTGTAGAACTCTTGAAAATTTTCCGAAAATACAGATTTGTAGTAATTCTTCTAAATTTGCTTTTTTTATTATTACATGTGCATGCCAGTTTTAACTTATGATACATTTTTCTTTGTTTATGGAGCTAACAGCCAAGTGGATTTTTCTTTTTAATATAATATTAGTATTTTTTTCCCTGATCCCAAAAATATGTGTCAAGTAGAAATTTAGGAAGTGCTCTTTGAGAAGGCAGGTTTATAAGATCTTAACATATAAATTATTTATTTATTATGTTTCTATACCTTCCCAGTGATTTTTCTATTTAAAATAACTGTATATGTCTATATGTGGAAGTCACTTAACTCATTGTAAGGTCTTCATGGGCAAAAAATCTTTTCTCTCCTTTGGTCTATTTGTTTATTGCTACAGACTGTAGATTACCAGGGTTTAGGAATGGGGGAGATGGGATAGGAGGGAGATGGGTATTGTTATATAAGGACAACATGAAGGAACCTGGTGATGGAAACTATTCAGTATTGACTGTTGTGGTGGATACATGAACTTACAACTTTGGAATTGTATACACTAAATAAACACAGGCACACACACAAATGAGTGCAAGTGGAACTGAAAAAATCTGGATAAAATTGGTGAATTGTATCAATGTCCATACCTTTTTGCAAAATTATACTGTAGCTTTGCAAAATATTATTATTAGGGGCAACTGGGTAAAGTGTACAAGAGATCTTCTCAAAGCTGCGTATAAATCAATAAAATTTTTAATTAATAACAGATATACCAAAAATATATGCCATTTCTTTTTTTTATTTTTATTTTTTATTTTAGCTTCTCAATATACATTGTAGTCAATAAAAATATGTGCTACTTCTGAGGGAGATACCCATAACAGCAAAGCTAAAAGTGTTAAGCGATAAAAATATTTTCCCCATGTATGTAAAAATAAATCATCGTTTTCTTCTATTTAAAAAGTCTGTCACCCAATTTCTTTATTGGCTTGTGTAGGAAAGTCTTCCAGTTACTTTCCTTCTGCCATAGGTAATGAGCTGATTACTTAATGATAACGTGGCAAAATCTTTAAGTCAGGATTTGGAAATGATTTTTTAAAATGAGCACAAGACAGTTAAAATTTCATTACCAATGATAACGTGGCAAAATCTTTAAGTCAGGATTTGGAAATGATTTTTTAAAATGAGCACAACACAGTTAAAATTTCATTACCACGGCGCTCCTGCCGAGGGTTCGGATCCCATATAGAGACCGGTCCGCTCACTGGTTGAGTGCGGCGCAGGCGCGACACCGAGGGTTGCAATCCCGTTGCCGGTCGCGGTGCGGGCGCGACACTGAGGGTTGCAATCCCGTTACCGGTCACAAAAAAAGACAAAAAGGAAAAAAAAAATTCATTACTAGATCTTTTAGGGAATTACGGCATTAGCTGGATGTATGAATTCTGTGAGGAGTACAATAATTTTACTTTTTTTAAACATTATTTTTAAGATTGATTGTTTTTTTATAGCAACTTAACCTACTAAAAGCAAAACAGAAGGCTTTGGTAGAACAGATGGAAAAAGAAAAAATACAGAGTAACAAAGGATCTTCATATAAACTCCTAGTAGAACAAGCAAAACTAAAGCAGGCTACTTCGAAGGTATGATCTATACTTTTTAATGTAATTATCTCAGAAAAAATCACTTCTCCCTGTAGTATTTTAAATTGTTTGAGTGGTTAGTATCTTTAATAATGATCAGGAACCTTAAATATATGTTATTCTACTTATCAACAGAAAAAAAAATCCACTATGGACTTTTTTTCGGTAGGGTAGCTTTTGACTCAAAGAAATGTATGATAAATGTGAACTTCAAATACTGTTCTAGTGTAATACCTTCAAAGTGGATTGAGTTATAGTAAATTGAACATAGAAGAGTCATTGGAATGTACAGTTTTGCTAATGTGGCATTGACAGTGCTGTTTATTATTTTCATACTAAAATGAGAAATATATAAGATGATTGTATAAGTATCATGTGTCAGCCTTAAAAATAAAATTAATATATAAAGTGAAAACTTTGGCATCCCTTTCCCCCTTAGTTACATTATTGGAAGATTTTCAGGGCTAGGTTTAAAAGTGGAACTTATTTTGGATCTAGTGGTGCTCACAAGGCTGAAATATAGCATTTCTTTTCTAAGTGAATATGAAGTTCAAGTAATTTGTAAATAAATTTTTTTTTAAACTTGATATATTTTTTTTTTTTTGGGGGGAATGATATTTATATGGAGGAAGCAAGTTTGTGTATTATGTTTTTGTAAATGTGAAATTATTCTATCAGAGTTTGAAATAACTTGAATTAATACTTTGCACTTGAAGTTATATTAGTTTTTTTTACCATCAACCTTGTAGGAATTATGTTTAGGATGTTTTGGTAATATTTATTGAAGTTATTACATTTGACCTATAGAATTCTGTAGAATTTCACTTTCTGAAATTCTCTTATATATCTTATACATTACTCTAAATAGGTAAGAAATATTGGTCAATATAGTTTTAAATAATCTTACTTTTTGAAGCTTGCGGTTTATCTAAAAATTTTGTTCTTCAGAAGTTGTAAGTTTGCTGATAGATATATTTTTCCATAAATAAATTTATACTGAAAAAATTATCATAAAATAAATACTTATTTAAATACTGTAAATTTCCGTGTGCAGCACTTTAAGGATTTAATTCGTTTACGTCGGACAGCAGAATGGTCCCGTTCCAATTTAGACACAGAAGTTACAACAACAAAAGAAAATCCAGAGATAGAACCACTTCCATTTACTCTGGCTCATGAGCGTTGTATCTCAGTAGTTCAAAAACTTGTTCTGTTTCTCCTCTCCATGGATTTTACATGTCATGCAGATCTCTTATTATTTGTCTGTAAGGTGAGTTAAATATTAGAATAATTTATAAGAATAGACTTATAAGGTAAGAAAAAGAACCAGGATATGATGTAGTTTATTTAATAGATTTTAATTAAGAGAAATAGTACTAATTTTGATTTTCCTTTTTTGCAGTTTAGTTTTTTTATTGTGCCTTGAAATATTAAAAATTCATTTATCCCTAAGGAAACCTGATTTATATTTCAATTTAGTTAAAACTCGATGGTTTGAAATGTAGGTAATGTGGGAATATCTGTCTCCAACTGATGTTTCTTAATTAAAATAGGAAATAGAGAAATAAATGTCATATTAATGAAGGACTTTAAATGCCATGATTGCTTTCCTGTAGCATATTCATTGTTCATGGAAATTATTCTTAACCTTTCCACCCAGATGTAAACCAGATTTTGATATTTGATTCATGAAATTAATTTCCTTTGTATTCCTTCTCACGTGATTAATTTGACACCACTCACGTGATTATTTTGACACCAAAGTCATACATCGTTATTGAAAACTTACTCTGATGCTAAAGTATTTATAGATTCTTGTTATTTTTTTGAAAAAAACATATGTA
The DNA here is from genome assembly GCF_000696425.1 of Galeopterus variegatus. NCBI lineage: Eukaryota > Metazoa > Chordata > Mammalia > Dermoptera > Cynocephalidae > Galeopterus > Galeopterus variegatus. Next base: position 439,356 of record NW_007726579.1, read on the forward strand.
ATTGCTATTTAAATACCTGATTTTATAAAACGTATTACAGGTTCTAGCACGCATTGCAAATGCCACGAGGCCAACTATTCATCTGTGTGAGATTGTGAATGAACCTCAGTTGGAAAGACTGCTGTTACTTTTGGTCGGAACTGACTTCAATAGAGGAGATATATCTTGGGGTGGTGCTTGGGCTCAGTATTCCTTAACTTGTATGCTACAGGATATTTTAGCAGGTTTGTCAGAATTTATTTCTATTTTCAGAATAATTTATAGTATATGTCAAAAGTAGCTTGTCATTGTGCAGCTAAGTAATCTTTAAAGGAAATTGTAAACCCCTAAAAGCATAAAAGTCTCTTTACAAGTTACAGCAGTAGCAACCATTTAGAATTACTTTTTTATTTAACTATGTCTACAGCTGTGATAAAGTTAGGTGGTTAAAGCGCATGGATTTTGGAGCTAGTCTGCTTCATCATTACACCAGTGGTGTCCTGCTTACTGGTTCTTTATACTATGCCTCAGTTTTTTCATATGTAAAATAAAGATAATAAAAGTACCTTCCTTATAAGGTTGTTTTGCTGAATAATAAGTGGGTTAATATTTCTAAAGTGATTATAATAACTCCTTGTACATATTAAACATTTTGTGTTTTCTGCTGCTAGTTACTTGTTTTTGTCATTTGAAGGTAATGCATTGAGTCCTGGTATTCTTTGTGGGGGCTCATTTGCCTCATTCTTTTATAGGTGGTAGAACACATACTATTTTATTCTTTCAACTGGAGGAAAACGTATGGGTTAATATTTTTCAGAATTCCATGTATAGATTATTAAAGCAGTTAGGACTGTCTCCTTACATTACAGGAGAATTGTTGGCTCCAGTAGCTGCAGAAGCCATGGAAGAAGGAACAGTGGGTGATGATGTAGGTGCAACGGCTGGCGACTCTGATGACTCTCTTCAGCAGTCTTCAGTACAGTTGCTGGAAACTATAGATGAACCTTTGACGCATGATATAACGGGTAAATTTTTAAATTATGTTTTATTTAAAATATCCTTTAGTTCTTTCTATTAAATAAAAATACGAGGGTACTTGAAAGTGTTTGTGGAAAAATAGAATTGAAAGATAATGTGAATCTTTCTACAAACTTTTCAAAGTAGCTGCATATGTTTCAAAATAAAGAATGTTAGTGAAGAATAAAATTGACTTTTATATTTTTATATTAGATCTTTGGCTGTATAAATAGCGTTTATAAATATATTTTCCTTGGTTCTCTGAATGAGTGCTTCTATAACAAAGTGCTATCATTTCATCATGTCCTAATTCTTTTGATACAGTCAGATTTGGTTATGTTGAAGAAGATACAGCATAGAAGATATTTCAAGATATACAGTAGTGAAGATAGTAAGGTTAAAAGCTCTTGTTCTTTAAGATCAAGCTTTTTTGGTGTATTTTTCTTTTGTTTCTTTTCTTCTTTTTTAAAACTGTATTTGTAAATTAGCACGCACAGTCCTTTGTGATCTAGATACTCCTTACTTTTCAAAACTCTGTTCTGGTTACTACCCTATATTTGTCAGATGCTGCAGTCATTTTCAACCTTTTGTCATTTTTTAATCTTACAATCTCTCGTGACTTGATCTTTTCTCCTGATACTCTGTTTATCTGGAGTAATAAGGCATGATGAACTCCCCTTCTAAGATTCACATAAACCATACCCTTCCTTTAAGAGGCATTTTCTGCCACTGTCAGCAGAGTTGGGGACTTGGCCCTCTGTGCTCCCTTTGCACACTCAGATATCTCTGCTAGCATGTATCATGTTGTGGTTAGTTTAATTATAGTGCACCCCCACCTCTGAACCTCATCTGTTGGAGGGTGGAGATTTGTATTATTAATCTTTACTCAAATCCTACTACAGATTGGCGTTCGATAGGCATCTTATAAATATATGTTGAACAAAAGGATGAGATGGATGGGAAAGGAAGGGTAGTAAGGGATACTTAAAAATTTGGAGATGGGTATCTCCAAAATGATTTCTGATTCATAATAGAAAAATAAAGTAAATAGCAGTCTTATAACTTAAATCTTCCTTGCTTTTCTTTTTCATACTAGGTAGCATCACTGTAATAATGGATATAATAGAATGAATAATGTTTGTTGTAGAAATGTTAATGATTATTTTTTTGGGCCGGCCCGGTGGCGCACTGCTACAGTGCGCCGCTTGGGAGCGCGGTGGCGCTCCCGCCGAGGGTTCGGATCCCACATACACACCGGTTCCCGCTCACTGGCTGAGCGAGGTGGGGGCACAGCACCGAGGGCTGCGATCCCGTTGCTGGTCCTGGTCTGGTCCGGGCGCGACACTGAGGGTTGCGATCCGTTGCCGGACACGAAAAAAAAAAAAAAATGTTAATGATTTTTTTTTTGGGCCGGCCCGGTGGCGCACTGCCACAGCGCGCCGCTTGGGAGCGCGGGGGCGCTCCCGCCGAGGGTTCGGATCCCACATACACACCGGTTCCCGCTCACTGGCTGAGCGAGGTGTGGGCACAGCACCGAGGGTTGCGATCCCGTTGCTGGTCCTGGTCTGGTACGGGCGCGACACTGAGGGTTGCGATCCGTTGCCGGACACGAAAAAAGACAAAAAGGAAAAAAAAAAAAAAAGAAATGTTAATGATTATTTTTAATAGCAAAGTTTATGCAACTTGATTTAACAAATATGGTGGTCTTTTCCCTAGGAAATCAAATATCATTGCATTGGTGTTTTCATTGTGTTATGAAATGATATATTTGCTTAATTGTTAAGCTTAATTTTAACACTTAATTGTTAAGTATAAAAATTGAGATATTTTTTTGTTAGTAGGCATGTACGTTACATGCAAGTAAAATAACTTTTCCATAACTGAAAGCAACATTTTAGTTAAATTTTATGTGAAAAGATCCACCAATAAAATGGCTTTCAATTATTTGAAGGGGCACCTCCTCTCTCCTCTTTGGAAAAGGATAAAGAAATTGACCTTGAACTACTTCAAGATTTAATGGAAGTTGACATTGATCCTTTAGATATTGATTTGGAAAAGGATCCTCTGGCAGCCAAAGTTTTCAAGGTATGATACATTAGAATATTCTTTGCAATTAAAGTCTTTCATTTTACACTTAAAAGAGGAAAATATACATGTTTATCACCAAATGCAACCTATTATTCAGCATACTCAAAATGCATCAAATTGCTTATAGGTACTATACCATTTTTATTAATATACCCAGGAATAATTATGTTATAGTGATATTAACTACTAGTAAGCTTGCGGAAGTATAGTTATGGATTACAAACATTTCCTGTAACCATTTAAAACTCATCCAAGCTTCGTTCATTGCAGATTCTACTTCTATGTTAGTCTCCACTTTTCTAAAGAAGATACACCTGTAATACTTTATAGTGGTATTGTTCTTTTGGTGCATAAGAGATTTTAGTAAGGGTGCTAGTTTTGTCTCAGTTTCTAAAAAATAAGGTTTTTTTAGATTTTGGAAGAAAAGGAAGAGATTATCACTGAACCATTCTTGTAAATCATTAAAATTATAAGTGAGTTTTTGGAATTTAAAAGGTGGGGAGAATGTTTATTTTGTTGTCCTGTTTGGGTTTAGATGATATAATGTGTCACTCAGTGAAAAAACAATAATAAACTGCAGTTTTTTCCCATTCTTTAAAGCCAATAAGCAGTACATGGTATGATTATTGGGGTGCTGATTATGGCACCTACAATTACAACCCTTACATTGGAGGTCTGGGAATTCCTGTAGCAAAGCCACCAGCAAATACAGAGAAGAATGGATCACAGACAGTTAGTGTTTCAGTGTCTCAGGGTAAGTGCATGTTTATATTTTAAGGCAATATGCTACTCTTAAAACAAGTTCTCAATTTATGTGTACTTTGCCCCTTGAAAAATTGAGCCTGGATGTATGCTAGAGGAGTTTAGTATCACATCTGTGCCATGAGTGCTATTCAGAGCTGTGTATTTCTCTGTTAGTCAGTTTGGAGGAGCTCGCATTTATAATCCATTTTATTGTTTCATTCTCACAGTAACACTTAGCAAAAGCTGTTCATAATTTGTGTGTGATAGATAATGATTTTAATTAATTGTGCTTTTTAAAAATTTCTTATCTTTAATAATAAACTTGTATTTTATTTATAATCAGAATGAAACCACATTGAATCTTGTTTTTGTGCTTTTGTAGTCATGTAGCATATATGAGACATATTTAATTTTTCTTTATAAAATATTTTTAAATTTTGAAACAATCACACATTTACTGAAATATTGCAGATACCCTTGTGTAATACAGAGAATGCTTGTTATCCTTACATTTGAGAGTAAGTTTTTGAACTGATGTTATTTTAATTTAATTTTGTTTGTTCTTCTTCATAAGCACAACAAGAAGTATATTCCATCAAACTCAGAAAATTAATATTACTACTATCTAACTCTGAGAGCCCATTCAAATTTTAGCAGTTGTCCAAATAATGTCCTTTATGCAGAAGGACCCAGTACTAAATCATGCATTGCATTTATTTGTCGTATCTTTTTGGTCTTGTTCAGTCTGCAACAGTTTCTCAGAGTTAACTTTCATGATCTTGATGTTTTTGAAGATTACAGGTCAGTTATTTTGTAGAATGTCCCTCAATTTGGGTTTAAATGCTATTTTCTCATGATTAGATTGACATCATGCATCTTGGCAGTAATATAGTAATAATGCTCAGTTTTTCTCATTGCAGCCTATTAGGTGGACTCTGAGTTTGATTTGTCCCCTACTAGTGGTGTTACGTTTAATCACTTAATTAAGGAAGTGTCTGCTGGGCTTCTCCATTGTAAAGTTACTCATTTCCCCTTTGTAAAGTTTTTTGGGGGTGTAGGAACAGAGTGGTACTTGGAAACTGTATTAATATCCTGTTCTTTACCATGTTTCTTTTTAAAAATTTTTTTAGTTTATTCATTTCATTTTGAATGGACCCATGGCTTTCTTTTTTATTCAGTGGGTTATAATTGGTTATTATCATTTATTTACTTGTTTTTATTATAAACATATAAAAAATTATCATTTTAACTATTTTTTGTGTGTGTACAGTTCACTATCATTAAGTACATTCACAGTGTTGTCATTATTTATTTGATCCAGTAGGATCTCCTTTAATCTGGACTCTTGTCTTTTTGATATCTCTTCATCATTCTTTGAGCAGTTCCTTGTCCTCTGGGTAAATATGATACCCCAGGCTCATCATTTGCTCTTCCTGCCTCAGTCTAGGAATTACCCACTTCTGCAAGTAGTACGATATTTCAGACCCTTTTAAAGAAGGAATGTGGTTAAACCAAGATTTGGGTGCTAGATATACTTGTTATTTCGGTCCCTTGTTGCCATGCCCTCTTGATAGACAGAGCTAGGGAATGTGTGTATGTGTCCACCTGTACATTTTTTGTAAATGTGTTTATTTCTATATTTATTTATATATATGTGTATATACCAAACGTGATTAGTTTACATTGATATATCTGATTGTAATCTAACTCTATAAGGTTTCTTTTAGTTTTTTCTCTACATATTTGTACCTCTTTTTTCTGGCAATGAGAAACCTGGCTCTCATTATCCTTCAGGTATTTGCTTCCATTATCATTACTTCACTTTATTTGTTCTACCCATCTCTGTATAACCACTCTCCTGTCTCTAACTTCTGTTGCACGGGTGTTCTTTCCCTTTTCTGGCTCTGATACAACATGCCGAGTTGTTCTTCCCTAAGGAAGAACTTCTCCTCATCCTGTCTCAGGTTCAGATTGACATTTTATTGTCGGAGGTAGGGAATGAGTAATAATTATCAAATATGCTTTTTTTTCTTTTAATTGCTTTTTGTAGCCCTAGATGCTCGTCTAGAAGTTGGACTGGAACAGCAAGCAGAACTTATGTTGAAAATGATGTCTACTCTGGAAGCAGATTCCGTTTTACAGGCGTTAACAAATACATCTCCTATGTGTAAGTAAAATTACCATTCTATGGGTATTGTAATGAATGATCTATTTCTTGATTATTTTCAGGTGCCTTCAGCAAGGACAGGTTTTAAAATTCCATGTCTGGTATGAGTCTGCGAGGGCTTAATGTATAGCACCTCTCACCCGTCTAAGTTAGTAGTTAAGACAACAGATTAACAAATGGGCGGGAGGTAACCCAAAATAACCTTTATGTATGCTCTAAGTTCAGTCCAAACCTGAATTGGGTTTTTTGTTATTGTGAAGTTAATGAAATTCTGAGGGAAGCTTACATAGCTAGCTGCCTGTGAGTTCATTGCATTATATCCAAATTTATGATAAGGTGGATTGTTTTTAAGTAACATCTATAAAGACTAGGATGGAAGACATAGGATAGGATGACAGCCAAATAGGCCTGCTAACTGAACCCCGGAATTGAGAGGATCTGCTACCTCTCTACAGAAAAGGAAGGCAGACTTTTTCATAAAGGCTGATGGTAAATATTTTAGTCCTTCCTTGCCATATGGCATGTGTTGAAACTACAGTCCCTTGGTATTCATGGGGGACTGGTTCTAGGACCTCCCCCGCAACTCTTCTATATGCCAAAATTTGCATTTGGCCCTGCTGAACCCCTGGATGTGAAAAGTTGGTTCTCTGTATACGTGAATTCCGCATCTGGGAATACTTTCTCAAGGACAAAGACTTAGGAGCTGTGCTGAGGAGAGGGTGATAGTTTTATTTTTCTTTGGCCTACAAATGACTTCACCTTCTCTATGGCAGAGTAAGTAGAAGGGTAGAGATAGTAGGCAGAACTCAGGATTCTTGTATGAAGAAGAGTGCACAATCCATTTCAATAGAGAAATTTGGGTTTTTAGATCTTTCTTATGTTAAGTTGAATTCTTCCACTTTGTAATTCTGTTTATTTCTTGCCTTAGACGGTATACATAGAAAAAAGGAGAACAGAAGGGATTGTCTAGTGTTCTATAATCTTAGTATTGGTACACTAATATTGTTTTGTCTTATCTCCCATGTAGTATGGGAATCCCTTTTGTAGGGTACAGCCCCTGCATAATCAGACAACTCAATACTGCCCAAAGTAGCCTTTTTCTGTTAGACATTTGTTGTTTAAAACAACTTACTAGATAGAAGATCCTTTTGAAATTATCTGCTTCTCTTAATATTCTATTTTTTGATTATTTTCTTATACCTATGTCTCCTTTTAGTGTATTAATGTTCTAAATATATGAAAAACCCATCTTAGTGTCCCTATATTTTTCTGTTCCCCACGAATATATTCTCATTTAATTATTTTGGTGTGTAACCTGAGACATCAGAACTTTTCAAAGCTCCCTAGATAATTCTAATGTGCAGTCAAGATTAAGAAACAATGGACTAGAATCTAGATTATTCTAAAACTGCCTTCTCAATAATTAGTCAAGATTCTTTTCCTTTACTCTCCATCCTTTATTAATTAGAAAAATATTGCAAATAAAAATTGTTAGAGCGTTTCCTTTATTAGATGAGTCCTCTAAATTTGGGAGCATCTCTTTTATTGATTTTCTTTTTGACTTTCAAGTAATGTTATAAAAACAAGTTTCTGAAATACTATAACAAAGCTTTGAACCATTCTGAAAAATATAATCTTTATTTTTTAAAAAAAAGACTTATCTATACATATTAATAGCCAGTTAACATCTCTCCTGGTACTTTATGTATAAAATCATACTTGTGTTTAATTTTCAGTATCCCAGTCTCCCACTGGAACAGATGATTCACTCCTAGGGGGTTTACAAGCAGTGAACCAAACCAACCAGCTTATTGTACAGTTATCATCTATCCCAATGTTAAATGTTTGTTTCAACAAACTCTTTTCCATGCTTCAAGTCCATCATGTTCAGGTATGACTTCAGGAGAAATAGTTTTTGTTTTTGTTTTTTTTTTTATTGCCAGCCTAGTAAAAAAGAAGAAACTAACTGGGACATTCATTGTCAATCTGATAGGAATGTTTTCTTAATTATACTCAGTTGGAAAAATATTGGAAATACTTTGATAATCATGGCTCCTCAGTGATGGGCCATTTATAATTTTCATGCTTTTAAGCTTTAGTACTTTAGTCCCTACTAACAATTATACTCAACCTGTGATTTAAAAACTTGAATCACCTGTCTTAATTTAGAAAACCATTTGTATGAGGTAAATTATTTAAGTTAAATTTTGTTTCATCAAGAATTTCAAGATATGTTTGCTTTTCAACTGAATTGAGGTAACTAGAGGAAATACATAATAGAAGAAATTCTTTAATTATGACAAGGATCATGGTAAGATTTTTGTTTAAATGGTATTTCATAATATGATAGGTACGTTTTTCCTGTAAATTTTTATTCTTTTTCAGTTGGAATCACTTCTCCAGTTGTGGCTCACATTGAGTCTAAATTCTAGTTCATCTGGAAACAAAGAGAATGGAGCAGACATTTTTTTATATAATGCTAATCGAATACCTGTCATTTCGTTAAATCAAGGTAGGATCTATTAGAAGGAAAATCATTAATATGGTGTAAATAACATGCTTAAAAGGTAACGACTGGCTAAATTATGCCTAATATTGGTCATTAGGGTTACAATATTTTAGTAAAACCCCTTTTCAAAAAAATACCCTGACTTATTTATTAGCAGGAAAGACAACAGAAAACTCTTATTCTGTGGTCTGTGTTATCTTGTATTTGTGAGTAACTAAAATTTAACTATGTTCTGTTAATCTTTACATCATATTTTCTTAAAGTTTTGTCTTGTTCATAATCTGTTCTGTTGCAACAGATTTTTTTTTTTTTTTTAAATATGAATTAGCCCCTGAGGGAATTGGTTGACTGGAGAAGGATGTCAGTTTCCTGTAAAAATTGCATTAGTTTTTTGGGGTTTTTTTTGTTTGTTTCTTTGTTTTGGCGAATGCAAGAACGTAGGAATGGTGGGATTAAACTAATATCCTTTAACAGGAAAAGAACTAGCCTTCAGTTGTGGCTGCAGGAATCTATTTTTGGTGTATTTTTAAAGAGTAAGACTGAACATCTATACCTGATGCTTTTTCCCTAGACTGTTACATTGCTGGTCTTCCAACCTTAGTGACAGCCCCACTGATTCGGTTACAGATATGTGCCCATCTCTATTTTTAACTTTATTATTGTGAAAAATATTAAACATTTACACAAATAGAAGAGTGAAAAAATGATTATTCCTTACTATCATCCAGTTGTCTCAAATGTTATAAACTTTTTGTTTATTTGAAATAGAGTTCATATAAGGCCCACACTTTTGAATTAATTATGTTTCTTAAATCCCCTTTAATCTGTATAGGTTTCCGTTACATTTTTAAAACCCCCTGCAAAGTCATTTGCCAAAGAACTTGGTTGTTTGTCTTCCAGCGTTCCCAGGGTCCAGATTTCTGGTGTTTGTATCTCCATGATGTCCTCTATATTTCTTGTAAACTGGTAGTTAGACCTAGAGCTTATTTTGATCTTTGATTTATTTGTTTTTTAAAGTTAATTTCACGGATTGTGTCTTTTGTCATGATATTAGCAGGCAATTTCATGGATTGTCTCTTCTTTCATGATATTAGCAGACATAATGCTATGTACTCTGTACACTGTGTTATGTGCTCGATGCTTAAACCTATTAACAATTTATCTCAAAATGATGGTAGTAGTAATTCACATTCTATTTCATTTATTAGCTGAAGTACTTTCCTAAAGAGAAACTTCCCTTTGTATGCTATCATGTCACCATATGATACAGTGAGGCAGGAAAAATGCTGGAAACTTTGTTTTTCAAACTTTACAAAATGAGTTGGTTCACAATCTACAATCATGACCATTTAGTTTCTTTAATAAGTATTTGTGTAAGTTGTTGGATTTAAAAATATTTCTTACAATACAGTATTTCTATAATTGTTATACTTGATACTGAAATTGTGGTATTTGTGGCCGGTAACATTTTCTTTTCTTTTGTTTTTGGTTTTTGAAATACATGGCTATGTTTTTGTTAGCTTTTGGCATGACAGATATTCTAGAGTCTTTTTATTTCCTACCCTAGATCTGGAATCAGTTATTTCTAAAGAGTGTTTTACGAGCACAATGTGGGCACTGTGCTCTGTACTATGTACACAGTGCTGTGTACTATGTACACTGAACTATGGTCATGCATAACTTCTTTGGCTTCTCCAGCTGCCATGAGTACTTACTATCTGGGCCTTCAACTTACCTAATTATTGTTTGAGTTTGTGCTTTTGTTGTGAAGTTGCATTGGTTTCGATTGGTGTAATTCATCCCAGTTTTTCCATCATGCATTATTATTTTTTGCTTTTGGTTTTGGAGAATGTGAGGATTTTTAGTAACACAAACTGTTACAGGAGAAATGCCTGTAGTTTGTAAAGCACAACAGATTTGTATTGATAACATGTCATTTTATGTGTTTTGGGTTGAGCTTTAAACCCTGCCGTAACATGTTATTGACTTTTAATGCTTTAGTTGTATTTGATGGGGAACTCTTCTTATGTGTGGTTTTTCAGGACACTTGTTAATAAGTTGATTTAAAGAAATAATGTCTTATTTTTTAATTCATCTTTTGTTTTTTAATTCTTAGTGTTTAGTTTTTCTGAGTAAAAAATTTTTCTTTCTTTTTTTTGCATAGCATCAATAAGTAGCTTTCTCACAGTGCTAGCTTGGTATCCCAATACTTTGCTCCGGACGTGGTGCCTCGTGCTTCATAGCCTAACACTGATGACAAACATGCAGCTCAATTGTAAGTTCGATAATGTATTCATTTAAATGACATATACTTTAATATTCTTGCAATCAGATTCTTAAAATAGGTTTTTCCAAGAAGTGATACAATGTGAAAACTGTAGAATTCCTTATTTGAAGATGTGTCTTCTGAATTTGTTCTTATATATCTTATCCTTTGTACTTATTTTCCATGATACCATAAATATTCTCAAATAGCTCTCATCAATAGTTCATATTTTTACCTTCCTAAAACTTACTAGTTACTAAAAGAAAATTTATTGCTTTTAGTATATAAAGCCAAATATTTACTGTTAGTCTTAAGTTTTCATTTTGGTTATATTTTTAAGGTACTTTGCACTTTAAAATGATTTGTTCATTATATTATTGATAAATGTGTATGACTAGATTCCTGGGTTTTGTTTCCCACATCTAAAAGGTATATTTACTGAACACAATTGTTTTTTTTTTTTTTTTCAGATTCTAGTATCCTATTAAGTTTTCTACTTTCTTTACCCCACCTCCCTTTTAAAAATTTAAGGTAATAAAATAATATAAACCTTGTTAGAAAGGAACTTTTAGTGTTTTCTGTAGCTTTAACTATTCCAAAGTCATGAAGATACTCTGCTGTGTTATCTTATGTAGTGTTTATTGGTTTTACTTTTCACATTTAGGTCAAAGTTCTATCTGACATTCTTGAGTGTCTCGTGAGGTAGGGATCAAAGTTCACGTTACAGAGTAAAGATTAGCCATTTGTGAATTGAAATCTTCATTTCATCTGTAGGTTATGCAACAGGTGGATAGATTTCATATCTATTCTCTTTGGGAATAACTTCATTAAATAGAAGATCTAGAAGATCTATTACATTGATGAAGCTGCTCGTTTAAATCATTGCTTAGCATCAAAATGCTATTCCATTTTCTCATTTGGAATATATTTTCCAAGAATGGAATCAAAAACATCACTCTCTTACAGTGAAGATAAATTTAATGCAAAGAGTATTTTATTCAGCTCAGAAAACTGGTGTGAGCCTATACATTAGTTCACAGTCTGTGAGCTGTATATAACTAACATACAAAAAGAAATAGTTTTTTGCCTTGGTTTACCTTAGAAAATTGGTATAAAACTTCTGAGTAGATCTCTGATTGTTTCTGGAAGAGGGAGGTAGTTATTAAAAATAGGCTCACCAAATAGGACAGTAAAGATTTAGTTATTTGTTTTCCACTCGACTGTGTACTGAATAAGATGCACATTAAACTCACCTTGTTTTCACAATCAGAAGAGAGTCAGGTTGAAATATGTAGTAGATGGAAATAGAGAATAGAGAATGAAGTGCAGCTCAGTCAGTAAGTATAGTAGTGAGTGAAACCTTTTTTAATAAACTATATTTACAGGGAATATGCGAGTTTCCTTGGAACTAAGAGATGTTTTAAAATACTGCATTTCCATTGTTACATGGTCCATTTGTTAGGAGCTTTTTTTTTTTTTAATGGTTTTTTTTTTCTTTTTTTAATGTTTTATAGCTGGTTCCAGCAGTGCCATTGGAACTCAGGAGAGTACTGCACATTTGTTGGTTTCAGATCCAAACCTTATTCATGTGTTAGTGAAATTTCTTTCTGGCACCAGTCCACATGGAACAAATCAACACAGTCCACAAGTAATAGAGCTTTTAACTATTTGTGTGCCCATACTATTCAATAAACAATATTTGTAAAGTAAAACTATGTATAGTTTTCATTGCTAAAGTAATAAATAATAGCCTTTTATATATCATTATAATAAAATGTTTTGATTTATTTATAATAATGACTGTATTGAAACCGAATAATAGCAGGTGGTAAGTTATCTCTGAGAACAATGATACTAGATTTTGATGTAAATATATATTTCTGTCTTAATGATAATTTCAGAAACATTCTGAGTAAATATTTATTGCAAAGTCAGAGAAGCATTTTAAAAATTTTGGAATTATAAAAATTGAATAATTATCATTTTTGTGACCTCTACGATCAAGACTGACAATTCACTTAGTCATTTTATGGTATTAACAGTTATGTTTAATAGAAAAAAATAAAGTACTGCTCAGTGCTTATAAACATTTTCCATCTCACTGTAGATTTCCTTCATGTCAATTCAATTTCTTGGTTATTTTGTATTGCTATCGTTTAAATATTTCTACTTTATTATATTTTCATATAAAACATATTTAGTATTCATAACATCTTTTTAATTGAAGTTATTCAAGATTATGTTACAAGTTAATAATTTTTAATTCTTATTTTAAAATTCTTGTCTGGATTTTCCATTAGACAAGTTTTTTAGTTGTATAGTTCACACAGTCTCATTGCTTCTATTTCATTTATTCAGTAAGTATTTAAGAAGCTTCTGTATGCTAGATCTAGGTACTAGAGATAAAAGTATTTACCAAAATTGAATTTCTACCTTCATAGAGACTAAATTCTGGTGAATACATTTGGTCAATACTTTGATATTGAATATACTTTAATTTTGTAGATAATAGTGAGACAAAAAGTAAAAGAGAAGAAACTAGATTGAGACAGGGTTTTGGTGGGGGCAGAGGCATGTTATTGAATGATGGTTGTACATAAAGATTGAATTTGGAACAGGAAGATTCCTTGTATCACTACTCCTAACTTCATTGTTACATGTGAGAAGATAAACATCAGCTGTTGGCCAGAATTATGTAACTGGTTAGTGGTAGAGCTATGTGTCAGGAAATATGCCACCATATAAAACAATATTTTTCCTTCCTATTTTTTATTTTTGAGGGCAGAGCAAAAGTCAGCGAAGATCAAACTTTGCTACAAATGTCTTGGTTTTATGTGGGAAGTTCGGTTGAGTGCTATGATTTGTGTGCTCAGTACTAGGAAATAACTTTATTTAATTCTAAAATAGTTTAGAGGGTTATATTGCATTTTATTTTTCTAAAACTCCTCTAGGGTTTTATCATTTGTCCATTAAACCAAATAAGGATTATAAAATAATATGCTGAAGTGCTACAAAGCATTCCAAAACAAACCTCAGTTCACTTAGTGTGGTGTTCACTCACTATTATTTCTTCCGTTGATGAGATAGAAGTTTGAGAAAGCAGGTTTTTTGTGATTAGGTATAGTTTTATTTTTAGCTTTAGTTTTAGTTTTGTTTGGTCTTCTTTTTCATTCACTTTAGTGCTTGCTCTTTTAGTTATCTTTTGTAGATCACTTAACCTGGTGTGAGTTATTTTGTTTTGACATGGGATAATTAATAAGGTTGTAAAAATCAGTGTGGGAGTTTTTTTGTACTTTGGAAAGCATTATGAAGATATTTATTGCATAATCTTTTCTGTATTGAGTTAAATGATCCTAATGTAATTGTTAGTTATATATAAACCATAATGAAAAAGTTATCAACATTATAAGCTCTAACTTACAATTTAAAATAAATGTATCAAGACCTAAAAAATTAATTGGTTTCCTTCTATCACTTTTAATATTTTTGTTCTTCCTCACATGAAAAATCATAACAGTATAGCTCTTACCTTTACACTTGATACTTTTAAAATAGATGATTCTGTAAATGGTATCAGTAAATAACTTTTAGTGGATATACATTTCTCTTCAGGTTGGTCCAACAGCTACACAAGCTATGCAAGAATTTCTTACCCGATTACAAGTGCATCTTTCTTCAACATGTCCTCAGATATTCAGTGAATTTTTGCTCAAGCTAATACATATACTTTCAACAGAAAGGTAAATTTCAGTATACTCATATGTTCCTGATATAGAAGTAACATGTAATCCTCCAAATATACTTTTTCTTAACATTCATTGGGGGTTTATGTGGGAACAAATAAGTAGCAAGACACTAGGGATTAATATTGATGTGTTTCCTGATTGTTTCCATTTTATTTCATTATGGCTCTTCCAAGTCCCTCAACTCTCTGTAATATTAAAGGAATACAGTGTGTCAAAACTTTGCTTATTTTTAATGGTTTCATAGATTAGTTAACCTACAAACCTTCTCAGTGAAATTTATTTTGAAACTGTTTAAATTGTTTTGGAATACAGAGAGAACTAAAGCTATCAGCGATATCATATATTGTAAGAAAACCTAAAATAGCTTAAAGAAAATTATGTACTTATCTCATATAGAAATACTAAATAGGGGCAGGTCAGTTTGTTCAGTTGGTTAGAGCACAGTGTTATAAAACCAAGGTCAAGGATTTGGATTCCTGGACTACCCAGCCATCAAAAAATAAAAAGAAAAGAAATCCTAAATAAATTTATTAAAGTCAGGCAGTATTTTAAAAGAATAAATTGTGACTATGATGGTTTGATTCTTATAATGCATCAGTGCTTCACTACCATATAATATATATCATATTAATGAGCCATTTTAATCATTCTGTAAGACATTTCATAGAATCCAACATTACTTTCTGATAAAAACTTTTAATAGAATATAAACAATGTTGTCTTACTTAAAATTAGAAAATACTACAGGATGAATAAATTACATGATCAACAAAACATCTGTCATCTTTGAGCATTTTTTTTTTTTTTTTTGTCTTTTTCCGTGTCTGGCAACGGATCACAACCCTCAGTGTCGCCCCCGTACCGGACCAGGACCGGCAACAGGATCGCAACCCTCGGTGCTGCTCCCGCGCCTTGCTCAGCCAGTGAGCGGGAACTGGTCTGTATGTGGGATCCGAACCCTCGGGCGGGAGCCCCGCCGCACTTCCCAAGTGGTGCACTATAGCAGTGCGCCACCGGGCCGGCCCATCTTTGAGCATTTTAAAAATTCCCGCTAACATCAGGAAAAAGTAAAAGGTGCTGTTGCCACCTTTATTTAATTTCCTTCTGGAAGTGCCAATGCATTTAAGATGTTTCTAAAAATATATGTTCAAAAATGGTTTAGGGCCAGCCCCATGGCTCACTCGGAAGAGTGCGGTGCTGATAACACCGAGGCCGCGGGTTCGGATCCTATATAGGGATGGCCAGTGCACTCACTGGCTGAGCGTGGTGTGGACCACATCGTGCTGAGGGTTGCGATCCCCTTACCAGTTAAAAAAAAAACGAAAAAATGGTTTAAATCATTTGTATATTACATGACTTTTAAAAATTAAAATATTAGAAATCATAGGAAGATTTGTAGTTTATAAACTTTAAAATAAAGAATAATAATTTGTTTATAATAGTTATTTTTTTTTAAGTAGTAAAATGCCTTGTATCTCCTCCTTTACAGCTATTTTAAAACACTATTGTGGTTGTAGTTCAACTTATTTGTAGTACATGAGAGTATATACAGAAATAAGGGTAGGGGCAAGAAAGAGTAAATTCACAATTCCAAGGGCATTCTGTTGTGATTTATATACATGCATCTGGAAGACATCAACATGAAAATAAACAGTATGTGTGCATACTTTATTAGGGAGGATTTTGTGAGATTTTGGATGACATAAATACAACCAGCTGACAAAGATCACTTATTAATTTCATTTTCCTTCTAATTAGGCCTTTTAATTTTAACTCTATGAGACCTATTAATATAGTTCTTAGGTATAGGCTAATTGTTCCTATACCATAGGTATGGGCTTTAGCATAGTCCTGTCTGTAAAGAGCTATATAAAAGTAAAGATTTTCATAAGAAATTTTGGTACAATTACTCTAACGTTTCCTGAAGGAATATCAGTCTTGTTTTCACTTTTGTTCTATCCAGTCTTGTTTTTTAAACGGAGATATTTCTAGGTTTACACGCCTCAAAAACTGTTTAGGAATTTTTTTTACTAGCTGCTTGTTAACACCACATTACACAACATATACCCGTAAATATCTCTGACATAGTTTCTTTCATTGGATCCATAAGTGAGTAGCCCAAGAAGACTATTAGTTTTTGTTTTGTTTGTTTTGTATGTTTTCAAGAAAGTCTCTGGTATCTTGATAAATTAGCCAGCAGCTCTTTAGTTAGATTAATAAAACCATAATATACGCCAAAAAGATATACGCAATCTTAATATAAAGAAGGCATTCAGTTTTATCAGATGGATGTTTTGCAGATATTTTCTCTTGGTCTGTGGATCCTATTTTCATTTTTTTAGATCCTTCAAAAAGCAGACTTTTTTTATTTTAAATGAAGTCTAAATTGTTAACTTTTTCTTTTATGTTTTATTTTTGTGTCGTAAAGAAATCCTTGCCTCACCAAAGGCCACACCCTCTGTTTTCTTCTAGAAACTTTATGGTTTTATGTTTCACATTTAGGTTTATGTTAATTTTTGCTTTTGGGCTGAAGTTTTTCTGCCTATGGATACCCAGTTGTTCCTATACCATTTGTTGAAAACACTGTACTTTTTATTGAAATCCCTTTGTAACTTTTTCAAAAATCAGTTGACCATACTTCTTTTGATCTGTTTGTACATTCTATTATGTAGAGTTGATGTTTGTGTCAATTCTTTATCTAATTCCACACTGTCTTGGTACCCTCACAGTACTTTTTGAAGTCTGATAATGTGGTTTTTCCAACTTATTATTTTCAGAATTGTTTTAGCTGTTTTAATTCCTTTGCTCTTACATATAAATTTTAGTATCAACTTATGATTGAGATTGCATCAATCTGTAGAGCAATTTGGGCAGTTAAGGCTTATTTGGGATTTCTTTGCATACAGCCATGTTATCAGAGAATAAAGACAGTTTTATTTCTTCCTTTCCAATGTGTATGCCTTTGTTTCTTTTCTTGTCTTTTCTTTACCTAATTGTATTGATTATGATCTTCAATATAATGTTGAATAGAAATGGTAAAAGTTGCCCTTCTTGCCTTTTCTCAATCTTTAAGGGAAAACATTCAGTCTTTCCTAATTAAATATGTTACTAGCTATAGATTCTTTTGTAGGTGACTGGTAAGTTAATGAGATTCTTACTTCTTCCTAATTTGCTAAGACTTTTCAAAATACATGATGACCATCTCTTGGATTTTGTGAAATGCTTTTGCTGTGTCTATTAGAATGATTGTATGTTGGTTCTTCTTTATTGTGGTCGTATTTTTGAATTATGTTGATTTTTTTTTAAGCGTCGATTGATGTGCATTCCCAGGATAGACCTAATTGGTCATGGTGTACTAATCCTTTTTATATCTTGCTGAATTTAATTAATATTTTGCTGAGTTTCTTTGGATCTGTATTTATGAGGGATATTTGCATTTTTCCTATAATGTCTGGTTTTTGTATCTAGGTAGTGCTGTACTCATAAAAATGAGAGTTCCCTTTTTTATTCTCTGCAAGAGTTTGTGTAAAATGTGTATTATCACTTACTTAAATATTTGGTAGTATTTGCTATTGAACGATCTTTGACCTGGAGGGTTTTTTTGTACAAAAAATTTTCAAGTTATTTTACAGATCTAGGATTATTCAGGTTTTCTTATTCTTGAGTAAGTTTTGGTAGTTTGTGTCTTGAAGGCAGTTTTTTATTTCATCTACATTGTTGAACTTATTATTTGTCATCATTCCTTTTATCCCATTAATGTTTATAGAATCTATAGTGAGATTTCTTTTTTCATTTTTGATATTGGTGGTAATTTTAATCTTTTTTTTGGTCATTCTGTCTAGAAGTTTATCAATATTTTCAAAGAACCAACTTATAGTTTTATTGGTATTCTTTATTTTTTCATTTCCAGTTTTATTACTTTCTGCTCTAATATTTATCATTTCCTTCTTTCCACTTGCTTTTAGTTTAATTAGCTTAGGTCATTGATTTGAGACCTTTCTTCTTTTCTATTATAACCATTTGACACTGTCTGTCTCTTAATTGTTCTGTTTAGACTACTTATATTTAATATAATTATTGATATGCTGGGTTAAAATTGATAATTTTGCCAGTTTTCAATTTTTTTTTTAATCTATTAGGGTACTTAAAATTTTGTGGTAAAACAAAATTAAAAGATAATACAGATCTTTCCATGAACTTTTTGAAGTACACTTCTATTTTTGGTTCCTTTTAAAAAAAATCTTTTTCTGCTGACTTTTGAATTATTTTTTTCAGAATTTTATTTTCACTATTGTATTTGTATTTATAACTAAAAATTTTTTACAAGTGGTTGCTTTAGCTTTACAATATACATCTTTATTCATCACAGTCTACTGCCAGGTAATATTATTCCACTCGTGTATAATGTCAGAACTTACAACAGTATAGTTCCAAATTCTTTCTCCCGTCTTCTGTGACATAATTGTCATACATTTATTGTAACATATGCTATAAATACATAATACTTTGCAGCTATTTTTTTGCTTTAAATAATGAGATACCTTTTTAGACAATGGAAGAAAGGAGCATTTATGCCTCGAAATGGGCATGCCTCTTCTGCTGGGCAGTTAGTGTGACGATATGAGTCACTTATTTCAGGCATTTAGCTGGGTTTAAGTTTTGTTATTGGTATGGTTACTTTTGCTATCACATCAGCTTCAAATTAATCTAGTTATCTTCTACTTTGGTGGGGTCTGGGATACAGGAGGATTATTTCCAATATTCTGGCTACATCCTCAGCTTTTGTTCTTTATACATTTGTACCAGAGTGTCCACAGCACCACCTCCAGCAGTCAACTGTTTTTGCTTGTTTCTCAGTGTTTGCTAGGCTCCTAGTAGTGGCAGGTGTTCCTTGATGTTCTGGGCCTGCCTCAGTCTTTGGTAGGCTTTTTCTGACTATGCCTCAGAGGTGGAGCTTTCTCAGTGATTTTTTTTTTAAAAAAAATAGGAACAAAAAGAGTTAGTGTTGGTCAAATCCTGCTTTCTGTCTTTGGCCATTTCTGTGCAGGAGAGCATTTCCTGCTCTCTAGTGGTGGGAAATTACTAATTGTATTTGAGGGTTTTTTTTTCTTGACCACAAATATGTGGTGTCTTTGCCAACACCAGCTCTTTGATTCTCTGACACCAACTGTGTGACTTACAATTCAATACTATTCGAAACTACCCAGAGTTATCATGAAACTCTACAGGTTTGAGGGGTCAGTCCCACCAGACTGCCCTTACTTCAAGTGCCAATTCCAAGTCCCCTGGGTCCCCAGGCTACCCACACTTCTGTCCACATTGGCTACAAATTCAGGGGTTCTCATAACCACCTCTTCAGGTTTGGTAATTCATCAGAATGACTTACAGAAAGAACTAAAGAACTCAAGAAAAACATGTTTCTTAGGTTTCCTGGTTTGTTATAAAAGATACAACTCAAGAATACCCAGGTGAAATAGACGCATAAGGCATGGTGTGTAGGAGGATAAGGAGTCGGGGAGGGTACCTGTGAGTGGGTATGAACCATATAATTAGAAATTTGTTAAATATTTTAGCTGAATTCATCTTGTTAATTTGTGTATTGCCATCGTGTCTTCTCCCCAAATTCTGCCACAGAATAGCCAGGCTTCGTGTTCTGTATACTTGGAGGTGTCTGCCTTTTCATGGATTTCAGGCATTTTGGTTGCCCTGTGTCTTTGTTTTCTGTTGGTATAATAGAATGGCTGACACTGGGTAATTTATAAAGAAAATAAACTTATTTCTTACAGTTTAATGGCTGGGAAGCCCAAGGTCAAGGGTATATCTGGTGAGGGCCTTTTTACTTCATCTTTATATGGCAGAGGGCATCAAATGGCAAGAGGGCAAGAGTATGTCAGCCAGGTCTATCTTCCTCTTCTTTTAAGGGGCCCTATCCCGATGACTTTTTCTAATCCTTACTAATTCCCAAAGGCCCCACCTCTAAATGCCATCAACATATGAATTAGGGGATTGTTTCCAACACATGAAATTTGGGGAACACATTCAAACCATAGCACTCTTTTGACTTCAGCCCTCTTGTGGGTTCAAGAAAAATTATGACTTTTTAGTTAATTTGGCTTTTTCTTGTTGTTAGGTTGGGGATGAATCTCTCTCCAGCTTTTTATGTCTTTCCCATAATCAGAACTTGACAGCATTCAATTTTGATACATAAGAATGATTTGACTGAATCTTAATTTTCAAAAATCAAAATCAATAAGAAAGTTTACAGTACCAACATTTGAGGATGCAACATTCCATTATAAGGAGTGCCTAGTGATGTTGAAGTGTTTTAGTCTGTAGCTTCAAAAATTACTTTTTTGATGTACTTGCCTTTTAGTTTCCAATTTGAAGGGAAGTCATTTTTGATTTTGTATAAAATAGAGGCAAGAACAAGAAGGACTGTTAGCTACCAAATCAAGTAGTGAATACCATGATTTTAATTATCATTTAGGTTTGTAGTATTGCAGTAATTACTTCTTTCAAAACTACTTAAAATGGTTAATTTTTAAATCCTCTTTTTTTCTGCAGGGGTGCTTTCCAAACAGGCCAAGGACCTCTCGATGCCCAAGTGAAGCTCTTAGAATTCACTCTGGAGCAGAATTTTGAAGTTGTTTCAGTTAGTACTATTTCTGCTGTGATAGAATCTGTCACCTTTTTGGTGCACCACTATATCACTTGTTCAGACAAAGTAATGTCTAGAAGTGGATCAGATAGCTCTGTGGGTGCTCGAGCATGCTTTGGGGGACTCTTTGCCAACCTCATTCGTCCAGGTGATGCAAAAGCAGTTTGTGGCGAAATGACAAGAGATCAACTCATGTTTGATTTGTTAAAACTTGTTAACATTTTAGTACAGTTGCCTCTTTCAGGCAATAGGGAATACAGCGCAAGAGTGTCTGTGACCACCAATACTACAGATAGTGTTTCAGATGAAGAAAAGGTCTCAGGAGGCAAAGATGGCAATGGAAGCAGTATCAATATTCAAGGATCTCCTGCATATGTCGCTGACTTAGTCCTAGCCAACCAACAGATTATGAGCCAGATTTTGTCTGCTCTGGGCCTGTGTAATAGCAGTGCCATGGCAATGATAATTGGTATGTATTGAGAATATTAATCTTGTTTCCGGTACTACACCTTTTTTCTTTAGCAAGGGTTGGATTCATTTTCTTTTTACTTTATAGTATAAAACTACTTTATTGTAAGCTTCTTATCATGATTGATTTTATTAGTGAAGACTTATGGAGTGGCTTCAGTTAATAAAGTAAAAGATTGAAAGATGTTATGTGTCAGTTTAAAAAAGATACTGGAAAATACTAACAAAACAACTTTTTGTTAATTAAGGAGAAAAAAAGATTTGCCTCATAAGTCAGGTACCATAATTTATAGCCAAGCATCTCTAATGTTTTCAAGATGAAGAATTTGACATCAAAGTTTGTATTAGAGACCAGTAAGGTTTATTTACTCACATTTTCTTTAAAAATGAAATATAGTATTTTATTCAGTGTAACAGTTTTTGACACATATATCAATGTAAAGTTTATGTATTGTTGCTTAACTTTTCTACCTATTTGAATGCTAATATATTTCTTTAATTTTTATTTTTTTAAATAATTAAACTTCGGTAAATTGTGACAAAATCCATTCCTGATGTATTTTTGCCTGTTGGTGTATCTTTCCTTGTCAGTGTATGGGAAACAACTATATCTCATTTTTGAGTAGATCTTTTAAAGTGTAGTTACATAGCAATATCACTTACTACTTCTCTTTATTTACTTTCTTGTTTCTAGAATGTAGAGTGATGTTAGTTCAGTCATATAACAGAGCAACTTGTTTTTAATATTACCAACAATAGGCATATCTCATATAAGTCAGATAAGATCTCCAAAAAATATACTTTACTGAATATTATTTTAGATATTTTAATCTGTAGGAGTGTGTGTGTGTGTATAGCTATTATGTACCCATCCTTCAGTGGTTTTGGAAAAGATGGCTTTTAATCCTCTCTATTTTAATTATTACTGGTTTTTAAGGATATACTTTTTAAAAATGTGTAATCTTTTAAACTAGGAGCAAGTGGATTACATCTCACCAAACATGAAAACTTCCATGGTGGGTTAGATGCCATATCAGTTGGGGATGGATTATTTACCATACTGACAACCCTTAGTAAGAAAGCTTCTACAGTCCACATGATGCTGCAGCCAATTTTAACCTACATGGCCTGTGGATATATGGGCAGACAAGTAAGTTCAATTCAGCCATAATTGTAGTAATTTAAATAGTTTTCTAGCAATTCAAGTCAAGAATTATGTATAAGACAGAAACAATAAGAATATTCATATTATATATTGGAAAGTGAAAAGCATCAGTAGGTAAGAACTATGGATTATTAATAGAAGTTGGAGAGTAAAGTTTCCTTCACATGGTCTTTTCAAAGATGAGCACAGGGATATAAAAGTAAAACGTTTAACAAATTCTTAAAATTTAGATTTCTTTCCATTGTCCCGAGAAGTAGTTCTTTCCTTTTCCCTAAAAATAGCATAGTTGAGTACCAAGCTGTTCTCCATAGATGTTACATAAAAAAATTTAATATGAGTATTTTTTTCAAATTTATGTTGCATATTTAGTTTCCTTTCAGTTAAAAGGGATTTGGATAATTTTAAAAGAAAAATAGAGTATTTTTATTTTCTATATTTCTGTTTTAAAAAATGAAGTTATAGGCCTAATTTTACCTTCTAGTCCATTTATCATTTTTCAAATGCAGATTTTTTTTTTTTCCTTTTTGTCTTTTTTTACTGACCGGTAACGGGATCGCAACCCTTGGTGTTGTGTCCGCACCGCGCTCAGCCAGTGAGCAGGAACCGGTCTCCACATGGGATCCAAACCCTCGGCGGGAGCACCTCCACACTCCCAAGCAGCGCACTCTCCAGTGTGCCACCGGGCCGGCCCTCAAATGCAGATTTTAAAACAATTTCTTTTTTTTTTTGTCTTTTTCCGTGTCCGGCAACGGATCGCAACCCTCAGTGTCGCCCCCGTACCGGACCGGGACCGGCAACGGGATCGCAACCCTCGGTGTTGCTCCCGCGCCTTGCTCAGCCAGTGAGCGGGAACCGGTCTGTATGTGGGATCCGAACCCTCGGCGGGAGCGCTGCCGCGCTTCCCAAGCGGCACACTATAGCAGTGCGCCACCGGGCCGGCCCTAAAACAATTTCTTAAGGAGTCTTTTATATGTTAATGAATAATTAATCATTTTTTTAAAATATTTATTGAATGTGTGTATATTTTTCCATTGGAAGATACAAAGATATTTGAGAAGGTTCAGTTTTTAAATGAAATTGGTTTCTAGTGGAAAAAAAAAATGAATGTACATTAAGGTAGAAAAAGATAATTGTAGGTGAAGACAGATGCTTAAAAATGTTCTGAGTTCAGATGAGAGATGATAGTTCTCTTCCTTTCTGATTCAGATAAGATTTCTTAATGTATTTTGGCAGACATTTTGTATTTAGTGTATATAAGGCTGTCAGTTTACAAAAATTAAGTATAAAGGAATATTACATGCACTGAGAAGTTTAGTTTTCCTTATTCACAGGAAAATATAGAAATCACAATATGCATATTTATTTTCTTAGGGCTCTCTTGCTACTTGCCAGTTATCTGAACCATTACTATGGTTCATTTTGAGAGTGTTGGATACAAGTGACGCCTTAAGAGCATTCCATGATATGGGTAAGATAAAATCCCAAAAACTATCATTTAAATGTAATAATCTGATAGTATTTTACATTGTCATTTTTGTAGTCTGTGAAAGTTGACTCTTGATGTTGAACCATCTAGCCTAAGATAGTTTTCATTTAGAATTCTTTGTTAATTTAGGTGGTGTTCAGCTCATTTGCAACAATATGGTTACTAGTACAAGGGCTATTGTCAACACTGCAAGAAGTATGGTATCAACTATTATGAAATTTCTTGATTGTGGTCCAAATAAAGCTGTTGACAGCTCTTTGAAAACAAGAATACTAGCTTCTGAACCTGACAATGCAGAAGGGATCCATAACTTTGCACCTCTGGGTAAGAAAAGTTTCTTAAATCTTACTGATAGGAATTCAGTTTGTCAGCTGGTATGAAGCAAAATTAGTTGTTGAAGTAACTTGATATTTAACTATCACCATTTTAATAATAAACAGTTGATTTTAAAGATAGTGGATATCAAAACATCCTACTGATTTGAAGGAAGTTTTTAACAGTTCTTTGGCAATGAAGTTTGGTTTTATTTCTGTTCACAGTTTTGAGACTAAATGAAGATTCTTATATTCATTTTCTCTTTACATGTTAATCAGTTTAATAGGACTTGTCCCTTAAGTGGTATTATCTTTAAAAAAAGAGTTTTGAATTTAGATATTTACTCCTTTATCCAGTCCACATAATTTCTTTTATTTTTCTTTTCATATTTCTAATTCATAAACATTGACATCTTAGAATAAAGATGATTCTTTTCAAGGTGAAGGATATATTTTACATTGTTTTTACTTAATTCATTTGAGAATTTATGTGCTAGATTTGTTGTCGCTACTTTAGTTTTCATCTGTTTTGTGAGTATAAAGAAATTAGGCAGCAGTTAATAAATAATGAACTTGTCACTTCCAATTGACTGGATGTCCTGATGCTTTGTGCATAACCCAGCAGTCATGCTTAAGGTGCTAAATACATTAACAGCATCAAATGTTCATGTTTTCAGCTAATTTTTCTAATTTAATTATGATTTGAATTTTTTTATGCTTTATTGCATTTATTTTGCAAGTTCTAATTTTTTTTAAAATGTCTTCTGTAGGTACAATCACATCTAGCAGTCCTACTGCCCAACCAGCTGAAGTGCTTTTGCAGGCCACACCACCCCACAGAAGAGCTCGCTCTGCTGCTTGGTCTTACATCTTTCTGCCAGAGGAGGCTTGGTGTGACCTTACTATTCACCTTCCCGCAGCAGTGCTTCTTAAAGAGATACATATCCAACCTCATCTTGCATCTCTTGCAAGTGAGTAGTATTTTATAAGGAAGCATCATGAGAATATACTATAATTTGGAAACATTTGAAAATGAGAGAAATATTTTTCAAGCAGTGATACACTTAAGTATGATTACTAGACTGCATAATTTTCAGTTTTTAATGGAATATTCAACACTACCACCAAGTCATTTCCATGAAATGAAGTGACATGGGTATATATTCCTTTACCTTTTGTTTTTTCTCTAATTCATTAGGACGTAGTATTAAGCTGAAATGAGTTTATTTATACACCTGTGGTTAGCATCCTTAGTTTTTCTAGCCCGGTCCTCAGTCTGAGCCTTGTAAGTGAAATTAGCATAGATTTATTTTTGTCTCCCCCTGTACGCCCTTTGGAAGATAAGTACCTCTGAGAAGAATTTTTTTATTATAGTATATTGAATATTTGAGTGTGGTTTTTGAATAAGATTGGAATATTAAAATATAAAGTAATATTGTTCCATTTTTTTGATGCTTGTTTATCAAATACCTTTTATTGTAATTTTGTAAGATAAATAATTTTTAGAAAATAAGTTATAGATTAAGTGGAGCAGGAACCCTTTCAAGTATACATAAAGAATGTAAAATACTGTTTTGCATTTTTTATGATTCTCTAAATTCTTTCAGTATAATTATAATTTTTACATAATTGTCGAAATTGTTACATGTTTATATTCATTGATTCTCATTGCTATCAAATGTCACTTGGTAATTGGATGAAGAGCTATAGGAAATTTTGTAGATGTTGGCATATTTGGAAAAATACATTATTTTCTACTTATTTGAAAGATTAGACTATTATATCCTGATTATTATATCCATGCTACTTTAGATAAAAAAAGATATAATTAAAATAGAGGTAGAAGGAAAATACACTAATACATAGTCTTTTAGCAGACCAAAAAATAACTAAATTAAAGGCAAAGTGTAAGTCAGTATCCAACAGAGAAGAATCTAAAGCGAGGAAGAAATCGCTTTTATTTGGAAGGAGGAGTGCCTGTTATAAATGGTGGCTTTGAAAGGTGGCTAGATCTTGCATGTAGGAACTGAGATAGGATGTGTATTTCAAAGAGGAATGCTGTACACTATAAAAAATCAATTGGGGGCTGAGCCCGTGGCGCACTCGGGAGAGTGCAGCGCTGGGAGTGCAGCAGCGCTCCCGCCGCAGGTTCGGATCCTATATAGGGATGGCTGGTGCGCTCACTGGCTGAGGGCGATGCGGCTGGTCTCAAAAAGGACAAAAAAAAAAAATCAATTGTTTTAGGTGTTAGAATTTCTGCGTAAGTGTGCTTAATAAAACAGTTCAGTTTTACTATTGGATTAGAGCAGAAATTTGAAGATATGTTGTGCTGCAGGGGAGATAACATAGGGTTTAGAAGCGAACATGGGCTTAAAATAAGATGTGTCATTTGTTCTTGCGGGTTTTGGGGTCAGTCTCTTTCAGTGTGTGTCTGCTTGTGTGAAATGAGGATAATACTTTCCTCAAAAGGTTTTAAAGTAAATTTTTAAAATTGATGTGACTTGTGTAGTTCTCAGTGCAAACTTGGCATGTAATTAATTGGCCTACAATAAAGGTTACTTTCTTATTTTAGCATTGAAATTAAAATTAAACCAAATTTCAAAGGTTGTTTTAGTTGGTAGATACATTTATTATGTGGGCTTCCGTGTTATGCTAGTAAGAAATAATTTTTCTGTAGTAGCTGCTGGTTGTTATTTTTGGGGACTCCTTAAATTTTAGTAAGAATTGATTTTTTAAAAAATCTTGTGGTGATTTGTTCAATTCTGAAAGGGAAACAGAAGAATAGAGATGAGAGCAATTTTTAACTTGAGGTGTGAGTTTCAACTTAATGTTTATAAACATTGCAGTATGTAGTAAAATAATGAGCTGGTAGAAAAACTTTTTTTTATTATGTTCTTCTCCCCAAAATTATTTATAACAGTTAACCATAGCATATTAATCAAATGTAGTCCCATATTGTTCATGATAATTGTGAGTAAATTAGAAATGATAAAGTAATTGCCTATTTGGCAGCTTTTTTTCTTGGGGAGCATCAAGTACATGTGAGTTGCATATTTTCAGTGACTTTTTTTAGGTGAATGTTAGAATGTTTAAGTATGATTTTTATTGTGGATCAAAATTTTTTTTTTGGAAAATTATGTTCCTAAATTAATTATTGTGAAAGTCAGTTGCAAAGTATGATTTGGTATATAAATTTTCTCTTTATAGTTTTATAATCAATATAATTGAAAGCTGCTACGTTACTAAGATTTTTATTGGACTGTGAAATCTAGTTCACTTTTTCTTGTATGATTGGTCGATTTTCTCTTTCTATAGCCTGCCCATCCTCAGTGTCTGTTGAAGTGAGTGCAGATGGGGTAAATATGCTACCTTTGTCCACTCCTGTTGTCACAAGTGGTCTCACCTACATAAAAATTCAGCTTGTAAAAGCTGAAGTAGCTTCTGCTGTCTGCCTCCGACTACATCGTCCACGAGATGCCAGCACATTAGGCCTTTCACAAATTAAGTTATTAGGCCTCACTGCTTTTGGTACCACTTCTTCAGCAACAGTTAATAATCCCTTTCTTCCATCTGAAGATCAGGTATCCAAAACAAGGTATGTTTTATTTCTCATTCTTATAAAAATCTTTCATCTTTTTTTAAAAAAATTACTCATTCTGCCCTTTTTTTCTTTTTTAGGTCTTAGGAAGCTCTTTCTTCTGTTGATAGCTATATAATATGATAATGTTATTAGGTGTAATAGGACAATAATTTTGTGAAAGCAGAACCTTGAGGCTGATTAAACTTGAGATTTGTGTGTGTTTAACATTTGCGATGACCCACACTGTGGTATATGTTAGATATAGGTTCAAATTTTTTGGATCATTGTCTATAAAAGTAGTGTCCCCTTAACCATGGTTTTGTTTTCCACAGTTTCAATTACTGACGATCAACTGTGATCAGAAAATATTAATTGGAAAATTCCCGAAATAAACAACTTATGTTTTAAATTACACCTTGTTGACTCCATCCTGCCTGGGCAGTGAATCATTCCTCTGTCCAGCATATCCACACTGTATGCCTGTTAGTCGCTTAGTAGCTATCTTGGTTATCAGGTCGACTGGTATTGCAATGCTTATGTTCAAGTAACCCTTATTTTACCTAATAATGGCCACAGAGTGCACGTGTAATGATGCTGGCATATTGTTATAATTGTTCTATTTTATTATTAGTCATTGTTGTTGATGTCTTACTGTGCTTAATTTATAAATTAAACTTAGTCAAGTATTTGGATCCCTGTACCAGCCAGCTGCCAAATAAATGAAATATGAATTAAACTTTATGATAAGTATGTATGTATAGGAAAAAACATAATATACGTATGGTTCAGTACTATCCAAGGTTTCAGATATCCACTAGGGGTCTTGTAACACATCCTCCATGCATAAGGAGTGACTATTACATAGGGACTCCCAAACACGTATCAATCAGGAGCACATCTGAACCATACAAACTGACCATAGAAACAGGGAGCTGGTCGTATAGGATAATTCTTAAATGCCAGTTATCAGAAGAATTACATCTGAACCAAAAAGCAGGGGCCAGAATTCATCCTTTAATCAACATTCTTCTGATAAATTTTAATAGTTAAAAATTTTATAAATGGGTTCTATTGAAAGCTTTTCCTGATAAAATATTTAGGATTTCTTTTTTATTCTCAAAGTGCAAAGAGTTTTACAAGTCTATTATCCTAATCAGTTTATGCTAATCCTGGCTGGGTTTTTTTAAGGCAAGCATATAGTTCCTAAATGCTATGAGCATTTAGGTACTTACATCATAGGGGAAACTTACTGTGTGTTTAATTCTTCAGTCATTTCTGAACATTCTAAAACTTTTTTTTTTAAATTGATTATTGCTACTTATGAAACCCAATGTACTGATCTTTTTAAAAAAGTCTGTTTTACCCTTGAAATAACTTGAGCTACTTATATTAACCATACAAATAATTTTGTGTTGTATATTTCAGTATTGGATGGTTACGGTTATTACATCACTGCCTTACGCATATAAGTGATCTGGAAGGAATGATGGCAAGTGCAGCTGCACCTACTGCTAATCTGCTACAGACTTGTGCTGCCTTATTGATGTCACCATACTGCGGAATGCATTCACCCAACATTGAGGTTGTTCTTGTAAAAATAGGACTGCAGTCCACTAGAATTGGCCTGAAGCTCATAGACATTCTCCTGAGAAATTGTGCAGCATCAGGCAGTGATCCTACAGGTGACACTTAATTTTGATATTTTAATTTTCACATACCTGCAAAGTAATGTCAGTTGAACTATGTGGTTGTTTCTGAAATTAATTTCCTTTATGGCTTCGTTATTTTTGGAGTTTGTTTTTTCTTTTTGTTGGAATTATAGATGACTTATTTTTAATGAATAACCTAATAGTTAAATTGAGCAAATCTTCCCATCATATTTGCTTATTTAACAATCTTTTTCTTTTGGTTCTTTGTTGTAAGATTTGAATAGTCCTTTACTTTTTGGAAGACTGAATGGGCTGTCCTCTGACTCTACGATAGATATTCTTTACCAGCTTGGAACAACTCAGGATCCTGGAACAAAAGACAGGTATATGATGATCTCGTCTTTCATTTAAGCACACCCATGCACACAAATATGCTGTGATTGAATGTTACTTATAATACTTTCTCCTTAGATGGCCTTAGATGATCTCATGAGTTACGGGAATATTGTTATGTATTGTACATTTACCTATCTGCTTCACATGATGCAACTTTTAGAGATTTTCATGAACAATTAAACATAACTTATCACATATATGAACATATTTTAAGCAAATTTGAACTCACATAGAATTCTTCATCAATATTGCTTTTGAGGAACGCAATAGAATAAAATATATATTTTAAGTTAACCATGTAGTGATAGGATCGTTGGAAGGTAATGGTTTATAAAAATCATACTATCTTAGATAGTACTTACTAAATATGTAGGAATATCAAATATTGTGTCCCTAGTAGCTATGTGGACTGTTTTGGTAATGGCAGTAATGTTAATTCTAAATGATTACTTATTATTGATTATTTATAATAGTTTTTGATAGGTTTTCAGTAGACTCTCTATCCTTTTTTTCATGCTTCCTACCACAAAATGAAACATTATCATACCAAGTAAAAATTTAATGAGAACTCCAAGTATTTTTGAAACTTATTTTTGTTGATAAATTTTTGAGCCACTCCTTGGTGTTCTTCAGTTTTATGTATATCATCCATATCAAGAGAACCATATTTATAGAGTGTTGCTCTATAAATAATATAATTTCTGTGCTAAAGATTATTTCTTGAGTTATGTTATTTTAAAATTATTTTGATTACATTTAAAACGAAATCATTTAATGTTTTATTAACTTCTTACTTTATAAACTACTAACAAAATTATTAACTTTTTGGTGGGTACTTACTCATTTTATGAGTATTAATAACTGCTGTATGCCTGACATAGTGTTAGATATTAGAGAGACTAAGTTTATTGAGTCCTGCTTTGTCTCCCCAGGGGTGGGGAGACAGAGCAGTGTCACCACAAAGGAGGATATCAGACTTTGGGATTTGAGATGTGGTGCCAGGCAGTGAAGGCATTCTGGGGAAAATTATTACTTAATCATATATAATGTAATAACTTTTACTTATTTTTTACTGCTTCTGTCTTCTCGATTAAAAAGGTTTAAATCACATTTTCAGCAAATTATTTTCAGCATAATCTTCAAAATATTAAGCCTTTTACTTTATATAGACTATCTGATAAATATATTACATTTTAAAATAGATTGAATGCTTTTTGACAAACTGAATAACAACCTGTGCTATATTTGAGTTTGATGGTTAGTAGTGTTAAAATATATTTTTAAAATCACTGTTAAATATTTTTCCAGAACAAATTGCTTAAAAACTCTTAAGATTATTTAATTTTCAAACACTTTTGTAGTTTTTTTTCTTTATCATAAGGAGAAAATTAAACTTAGTTTTCTTGCTATAAAACTTTTCAAAAACAGTTATGTTTGTTGTTTTGAACTGACTAATGGCAAAACTGTTGGCTGCCATGCACTGAGAAAATAATACTTTTCCCTAATTGCTTTAACTTCCATCTCTTTCTCTGAATTTTCTTTCTTTTTTATCATACGACTTTGTAATTTTAAGAATCTTATCTTTCAGTTCTTCAGGGTAGAGAGAAAGATTATACTATTATATACCTTCCTACCCCTATTTCTTTTACCCTGATGCAAAGAATCTTATGGTATAAACTAGAAATTTTAAAGGTAACAAACCAAATATAAACACAGTGTTTTAAGAACTTGACAATAAATCTTACCCTATTCTTTGTTTTTATACAAATGCCAAAGAAGTATTACTTTAAAAAGTCTTTTATTCTCAACTCATGGTTCAAAATTGGATGTGTTTTACTGGTCTCTGGCACCACCATGTTGGGAGTGGTGTGGCACTTGGAAAAGTGTGTGGAGGGTATATCATATTGTCAGAATGAATAAGGGTGGGTGGCTGCTACTAGTATTTAATGCTCTGGATCCAACGATGTGAAACATACTAAATTTCATGAGACTCTGAACAATGAAGAATTAGCCCCAGATCACTGTTGTAAGTTGTGTGGATTTGCTGTAAGATGAAAAATAAATTTAGAGGAGAGAATGAGTTTTTTAAGCTGTGTATCCTGTAATTCTACAAATGTATATATTTTGTTATAAATGAGGTAAGAAGTAATCAATCCTTATTTACTGAGTCATAGTTGTGATATCTCAGACCTTTTGATCGGTTAAAACTGATAAGGTTACAGGAAAACTGGAACTACTGTGCCCCTGTTGCTTATAAATTAATTTTTTCTTCTGTTTTAGGTTAAAATGATCAAGAACAATTAATATATTATACTTATAAATACCTTGCTTAAGAGCAAAGATGCTATTTATCTTTATTAAATATTGGTTGTTACGTAACTGGTTATTTGAATTTATTTTCTTCTTTTAAGAATTCAGGCCTTGTTAAAATGGGTCAGTGATTCTGCAAGAGTGGCTGCCATGAAGAGAAGTGGCAGGATGAACTACATGTGCCCTAACTCGTCGACAATAGAGTATGGTCTTCTAATGCCATCTCCTTCTCATTTGCACTGTGTAGCAGCAATTCTATGGCATAGTTATGAACTGCTTGTAGAGTATGATTTACCAGCACTCCTGGACCGAGAGCTCTTTGAGTAAGTACGATTTATGAAATTCTTTTTCTTTTCCAGCACTAGATCACTTTAGGTTTTCATGTGATGAAACAGAGTATTTTACATATTTATTCGAATAAAAATAATATTTTAAAAGTAGTAAATACAATCAGGTATACTTTTGTGAAATGAAATGTCACACAAATTGTAATTTATCTTCATGTTTTAAGAAGATATATTAGCAATGCTGACTGCCTTTCTTACCTAGAATTGGAATGCTTAATGTAGGTGTTCATGGTGTTTATTCTCAGTTGCAAATTTACCCACCAGATTTTTTTTTTTATCTTTAATGTAGAACTGTGGAGGAAAAGTATAGCTACAAATTTTCAAAGACTTACTACTTTGTAGATTGTCTTTCTGACAGATAGTTTCCATTTACCTATAGTACTTCACCATACTCAGCTAAGACTTTGTTTAACTTACTGCTTACTAACTGGTAAATCTGTAGCAGAATATTATATTTATTCCTGAAGAGTTCCATGACTTATAAAAGGTAGGCCTTTTGTCCTCTAATCTGTCATCTTCATATTTGGCCCTGCCATTTAGCATAATCTATGACTTATTTGTGAACCTCACTAATAGTTTTTAATATGCAAACATGAATTTAAGCCATCAATCATGTCAAATTTAACCTAAACATTTCTTTGGTATAATTTTTTGTTGCTCCTTTACATGACTTTTTTGAGGTCACACAAAGAATGGTAGAGCCAGGTAGAATCATTTTAGTATAGGTACTTGATTTTTCTCTACTCATTAACCTAACTTCCAAGCCACCCTAAATTCTTAAATAATGTATATATCATAAACAG
This sequence comes from Galeopterus variegatus, assembly GCF_000696425.1. Taxonomy (NCBI): domain Eukaryota; kingdom Metazoa; phylum Chordata; class Mammalia; order Dermoptera; family Cynocephalidae; genus Galeopterus; species Galeopterus variegatus. The sequence continues at coordinate 473,048 of NW_007726579.1, forward strand.
TCTTTCTGAAATCTTACATTACAGTGTCATTATTTAATGTCAAGTAAATTACAAATTTTTCGGTATAGATTGATTTCTAATAGAAATATTTGAATTGAGTTCTTTCTTGAAACCGTATTATTAACGTGGTATCTTTTATTTCCCTAGGTTACTTTTTAATTGGTCCATGTCTCTTCCCTGCAATATGGTTTTGAAGAAAGCTGTTGACAGTCTGCTTTGCTCCATGTGTCACATACACCCAAATTATTTTTCTTTGCTTATGGGCTGGATGGGAATTACCCCTCCTCCAGTGCAGTGTCATCACAGACTCTCCATGACAGATGATAGCAAAAAGCAGGATCTTAGTTCGTCTTTAACAGATGACTCTAAAAATGCACAAGCACCTCTCTCACTAACTGAATCACATTTGGCAACCCTTGCTTGTTCTTCTCAATCTCCAGAAGCTATCAAACAGTTACTAGACTCAGGTTTGCCTTCTCTTCTTGTGAGGAGTCTGGCTAGTTTCTGCTTTAGCCACATTTCTTACTCAGAAAGCATTGCTCAGTCAATAGATATTTCCCAGGACAAACTCAGGAGACATCATGTTCCACAACAATGTAATAAGATGCCTATCACAGCAGACCTGGTTGCTCCTATTCTTAGGTTTTTGACTGAAGTTGGCAATAGCCATATTATGAAAGATTGGCTTGGTGGTTCTGAAGTCAATCCACTATGGACAGCACTTCTGTTTTTATTATGTCACTCTGGATCCACTGCTGGAGGACATAATTTAGGTGCACAACAGACCAGTACAAGGTCAGCTTCTCTTTCTTCAGCTGCTACAGCAGGATTGACTACTCAACAGCGGACAGCAATTGAGAATGCAACGGTTGCATTCTTTCTGCAGTGCATTTCATGCCACCCTAATAATCAAAAGCTAATGGCACAGGTAAGAGAAGAAAACTTTTTTACGATTTGTTTGTCTTTTTAAATTACTAGTGGAATTAGGTAAGAAGCAGCCATGTATTAAGGCCAGGTGATGGTAAAGTTTCGGGGTAATTGTGTTTAAGGATCTAAATTTAAACCATAACTAAAAGTACTGATATCTCCTTCCTCCTCCCCTTAAAATATGCTGTCACATAAATCAGTTATTCTTTATAGTGAGATGATTGCAAATTCAATGGGGATTCTAGCTTGTAGAACACACACCCCTTCTTTTAAAAAACTTTATTAGTATCTAGAAGGATAACTGTCATAATTTTTATATAAAATATTGAATGAGTTAACGTTATTAAGAAGAGCAAGGTACTTTACTGCTTCTAGTAATTAATTATTGGGGAAATATCTCTGCTTAATATGCTTACTTAAAAGGAAATGCTTAAATTGAACTTCAACCAAGGGCACAATTAAGAATATATGAAAATTTGATTTGTGCCTCTGGGTAGTATGAATTCTTTGTGTAATATTATTTTCTGGCCTAATTATTATCTCTCAGTTTCTTACTAAGGCTTTGTTTTATATTTTTAATATACCTTTTTCATAATTTTTATTGTAACTACATTGATATTGACTTAAGTTAAAAATAAATTGGTTATGCTAGGTTTCATTATGTGAAAACTATTCAATAATAACTTCTCTTACCCTCAGAAATGTTCATTACAGTTCTAACGTTTTATCTGCTTCTGTATTCATCTATTTAAAGATGAAATAATTTGATCTTTAGTTGCTGATTTGATGTATTAAAATATACTTGTTAATCCACATTCATAATTTCCTGTTTATTCTTTAAAATAAATGAAAGATTTCTTTGCAGTTTTTTAACTTTTTAAATCTCTTACCTTGCCAGGTTCTCTGTGAACTATTTCAGACATCTCCTCAAAGAGCGAACCTTCCAACATCTGGGAACATTTCAGGGTTTATACGAAGATTATTTTTACAATTGATGCTGGAAGACGAGAAGGTGACAATGTTTCTTCAGTCTCCCTGTCCAGTGAGTATATGACACTTAAATTTTAATGATTAGCTGTGTGTGAACATATTTTATAATTTCATGTCACCGCTTGCAGTTGTCTCTATGTTCTAATTTCTTATATAGCAGACTGAAACTAGAACAACCTTAATACTTAATAGCAGGACTTAAATCTCTTTAGGATAAACACACACACACACGTACATATATACATACATACATAACAGAACTTAAATCTCTTTAGGATAAACACACATACACACACACACACACACACACGCACGCACGCACGCACACATACCCAGCCACCCACCCACCTACCCACCTACCCATACCCCCCACTGGAAATACCTCACCCTGCGTGGTATGATTTGATTTGAGGAAAAAGTGAAAGAACATTACGTACAATACTGCTAATGCAAAAGTTAACCAATAATTAAATCATATGGCAAACATGCCCCATTTAAAGAAATACATACTCTTTATATTTTGTATTCAATAAAATTATTAATTCATGTATGCTTTGAAATTGTTTCATAACGATATGTATTTCAAAAAGTCACTTCTTGATTTCTATGATTTCTTGATTTTCAGCTATACAAAGGTAGAATTAATGCTACTAGCCATGTCATCCAGCATCCAATGTATGGAGCAGGCCACAAGTTCCGTACTCTTCATTTGCCAGTCTCAACAACATTATCAGATGTTCTTGACAGAGTGTCAGGCAAGTCACATTTAAGTATTAATTTTTCTTTAACTTTATGGTAGATGTATATGGAATTTTCTTATTTTTTTATAACTTCATTTTACTGCATTCACTCACTCAGCAACCATTTAATGACTAGAAAAGGTCAAGACATTTTCACAGTTTGAAACATATAGAAGAAGCCAACCGAGTAGACAGAAATGTACAACATATTCAAGCACCTATTGTTCTTTTGCTGTAATGTGTGTTATGTGAAGTAATGACAAAATGGGCAGCTAGAAATGTGGACAAGCCATTGATAGAATTTTTCTGCAATAAACCATCTGGTCATTTTATAGTAGATAGGCTCACACTTTTTTTGGTGGGGGGAAGGTGGGGGTGGCTGGCCAGTACAGGGGTATAATTATAATTATAATTAAATATAATTTAATTATATTTAACTGTAAATATAATTAAATATATTTCTATCTAAATACCTAAGAGGAACACTTAAGTTTAAGGGAAGTTGTCAACTGAATAAAGAGTAGGAGTACCTCAGAAAAATGCTGGAGATGTCTGTTTATTAGTTGAAACTACAGATCTAAAGCTCAGAATATAATAGGGGGTTTAAAAGATGTGGGAATTTTTATTGTTTATAGATAGTGAGTTAAACCACATGAATGGATATGATTACAGTGAGAAAATAGGGTAGAAAAGATTCTTTTCCAGTTCAGTCACTGTATCTAACACAAGTTGTGTGTATAAAATTGTAATTTTTCCTACCTTTTTATAAGTTACACAATAAAATGTTAGAATATTATAAATGTATTAAAACACATTTTTTAAATTTGAAATTTATTTATTACAGCTAAACTATTTTGAGAATCTTATTTTAGAAGTTTTTTCCTGAAATTTTTCATTCTATATGATGAAGAAAATGAAAAATAAAAATTAATTACTTAAATTTATGGAGGAAATGAGGAGGAGTACTGAAGTCCAATTATTGATATTTCATGCAGTTTACTTGAAATGCAAAAGTATAGACATTTTACTACAAAATAACTGAAAGTTTAACATTTCTATTCGTATTTTACTATGCAAGAATGCTATTCTAAAACATCTTCAATCATTTAGAATATTTTACAAAATAATTCCCTTTATTAAAAACTAATTGCTTTGGATGTACACTACATAGAAACATTTATAATTTATGCTGAATTTAACCTCTATTTAGCATTTGTTTCTTTAAAGTTGGTTTATCATCTTTAGCCATATTTTATGATATATTTACATGTATGTTTATATTATTTCAGCATGTGTATAAACAAGTAATTCAAAAATATTTAAGCAGTGATTTTACCTATTTTCTATAGTTTTTGACAATATCGCTTTCAAATAATAAAGTTTATGTATTAGTTTTTTCCTTTTACAGATTTCTATCACTGATTTTAAACAATTTGATTCTTTTATACCTTGTAGTTTTCTTCCCATTTCTTATGATTTGAGCTTCTCAAATCTATGAGTTTATAGATTTCTTCAAATTTGGAATTTTGGGGCCATTATTCTAATATTTTCTCCTTCCCCTTCCTCCTCTCTTTTGGGGATTACAGTCACTCATATATCAGGCTACCAGAAGTTTTCATGTCACAGTTCACCAAAGTCCTGTTCTTTTTTCCCCCTCATTTTTTCTTTCTCTCTTCTTAAACTTTGAATAATTTCTATTGGTGTGTCTTGAAAATGATCTTTTCCTTTTCAGTGTCTAATCTGTTAGAAATTTTATTTCATTCTTTTTTTTAATATCTCCTTGTCCTTAAAAGTATATAAGCTTTCTTTTACGTTCTTGAGCTTATTGGTCAATCGGTGTTATTTTTCTCCTCATTATGGGTTGTATGTTCTTGCTTTTTTTATTTGCCTGAAAATTTTTATTGTATGCTAGACAGCGTGAGTTTTACTTTTTGGGGTGCTGGATATTTTCGTATTCTAAGTTTTTTTTTTTTTTTTTTTCTGAAATGTAGTTCTATTACTTGAAAACAGTTTTTTGCTTTTAGGACCTGTGTTTAAGCTTTGTTAGGTAGAGTCAGAGCAGCTTTTAATCTAAGGCAGAATTTACTGTAATGCTGGATATTTTCAATTTAAAATTTTAATTATAATGAATTTAACTTTATGTAGGTATAGTGTTTTAGAAAGAAAAATAGGGTACGAGATTAGAAAATGCACGTCTAGGGCTAAATTTGACCCCACTACTGAGGACTCTTCTAAGTACTCTGTTAGGAATCCGCTGGACATTGGGAACACAAAGTATTCTATCCCCCAGTTGAGACTCTGGTTGTTGCTTTTGCTACTTTTGGTAGTGCTTTCCCTGGCCTTTATGGTGTCCTCACATGTATACATACGTTTGTCAGTACACACTGAAGACTCAGAAGAGACTCTGCAAAGATCTCTGGAACTCTCTAAGCAAATCTGTTCTCCCAACAGTGTGTCCTATGAACTGCAACCTTTGTCCTCCTGAATTCCCAGCTCTGTATCCTCAACCTGGCGTGACACTTGGGTTATGCTGAACTGTGGCCTAGGGAACTCTGTTCATACAATAAGCTGGAGCAATCCTAGGGCTCACTTCATTTGTTTCCACACACCCAGTTTCTGAAAACTATTATTTCATAATATATTTTCCTAATTATTATTTATTTCAGGTGGGAAAGTAAATCTGGTCATTATGTTTCTTCTTGGCCAAAAGTGGAATTTCAAACCAGACCAGTTTTGAATAGGAAGTTGAGAAAAAATTTTCTTAGTAATATCTTTTAGTGTTTGAATACCATTTAGTTTTTAGATTTTATTTTTGAGATAACCAAGTGAATAAATGGAAATCAGTTGAACTTCTGATTGCACTATGTAAATTCTTATCCCCTTATTCTCTTTATGTGTTTTTCTTAACTGAATATCCTATTAGTTAATTTTGTGGATTTTTTATTACCTAAATATTTCACTCTGGATTGCTTGGTTTTGGTTAGAAAGTAAAATGCATTGTTAGTTACATTATACATTTATAATGTTTAAAAATTTTTTTTATTTCACAAACTAAAGATAATCAGTAGTTATCAGTACAAACCTCTATAAATTGAGATTAGTAGGATATTTTCAGATACTCAAAGAAAACTATAAAATGGGTGATATTGCAAAAGATGCTGTTTGTCTCAACCTTTTAACATAAAATACTTTCGGTCATGATTGTGTTAAAGTAAGAAATGTAAAGAGTATCTGTATCAATCATATTCACATAGTGAAACAAATTACTAATATCAAAACAGTTCATTCAGTCTTTGGTTTCTTTATGGCTGAATCACATTATTATATGGTCACCCATGTGTTATATGCTTTTTATTAGCATGCTATATGCCAACGTAATGAAAGAAATATTATTCAGAGAGTAATAACTGTCTGTGAAAGCCCTTAGTATTCATTTTTAAAGCAGTAGTGAAACACATTACTTTGTTATCTAAGATTTCTATTTCTTTCCTAAATAAAAAGAACAGGAAATCTCTATTACAGAAATTTGTTCCTTTATACTCCCATTTGTACTATGAGTAGAAGTCTTGTGTAATGTTTTGGAGTGAGTCCTGAGCTTGAGTATTTGCCATTTACAGGTTGTATCAGTAGCTTTTGTATCACTGTTTCCTCATTTTGAATATAATATACTTTCTTGATATTCAGTTTGGAAGTTCCAAATTAGATAGAGGTATCAAGCACATTGAAGTATGTCCAAAATAAAAAATGTTCTCATGCTAATGGTTTTCCATTGCTTCTAGAGGTAGTACTATTGTAATAAATAATACTTTCTAGAGATTGGAACTTAAATATCCTGGCTTAAGAAGCGTTGGCAAGTCTCTTTCATTGATATCAGCAATGATTGAACATCAGGCTTTACTTCATTGCATGTCTTCTACATTCCTTTATGTTGCCTCAATATTGGGAATAATGTTATCTTGTATAATCTTCCTTTGAAATATTTGTTGCTTCTCTTCTTAATGATTTAGAAAGGCAATATATTTTAGATAATATTTTTTTACAGATACTCCAAGTATCACAGCTAAGCTAATTAGTGAACAAAAAGATGACAAAGAAAAGAAAAACCATGAAGAGAAAGAAAAAGTTAAGGCAGAAAATGGATTTCAGGACAATTACAGTGTTGTTGTTGCCTCTGGTATGCTTTCTGTTTTTTATAATCTTGATTTTATCTGGGGTTCTATAAAATATAGCAATTTATATTTATAGGAACTTTATAGAATAAAATGTATTAATGTAAAATGTTGACTTAAAATGATGTTTTAATACTACATTTAAAAATATTGCACCAGAAATCTATTACCTCTTGGCAGTGAAATTATTAAATTTATTTTATGTTTGAAGCTTACTGTATTTCATCAGGTATTGAACATGTGTGAATAGTTTAGATATTTCATTTAAGCTTGATAGTTTACCCTTAACTCAGGGTGAATTACACCCTTACAAAGTCATTAAATGCTAAAAAATTTTTGTGTAACTGCCTTGTTTTAAAAAAAGCAAAAACAAAATGAAAAAGTATTGATTAGTTTTCTTTTATAATGCGTTCATCGCATAAAATTAGGAAATAAAAATAATTTAAAAATTGGTTGAACAATGAGTTTTCAATGTTAGGTTCCAGAAGAAGTTAAAAAAAGCAGGTGTATCTGATACTTTTGGAGGTTTTTTTCTTAACACAGGTGAGGTGATTTTAGTTGAAAAGAGAATGCTCAGTCCAGATTACCTTACTCCTTAGGAGACTTCTGTATTGATATAATCTCTCAAAGAAAAATTAAGAACACAGGATTTCTTACATATATTTGTGCAAAACTGCTTTCAACTAAATGAATGGTTGTCCTTCTTACTTTCTTGGAAAATAATTACACATACAAAGCCAAAATTATTGTTTCTCTGGAAGGACAAATAGAATTGTGAGATTAGATATTAGCTTAGAAGAAACATTTCTATGTTTTGGTATTACCTAGGAATGTGTGCTTTTTAAAAGTATTTGAGAAACACACTTTTACTTATTATTGTGTTGGTTATATAGAATCTTTTCTTTTAGGGCTGAAATCCCAGTCTAAACGTGCTGTGTCAGCTACACCACCTCGCCCACCATCCAGAAGGGGGAGATCAATACCCGATAAAATAGGAAGCACTTCCTCAGGAGCAGATGCTGCCAACAAAATTATTACCGTCCCAGTGTTTCACCTGTTTCACAAACTCTTGGCAGGTAATGTTCACAATGGATAAACATCAAAGAACTTTTAATGATCTTACAACTATAAAAATCAGATGCACGATCAACAGAATGTATTTGATTAGGTGCAATTGATGAGATAAATGAGTTAGTGAGACTTTCTCCATACAGTTCATTCCAAGGAAAGTGAGAGCAAAAAACGAGTACCTATTACATTTTTAAAATGCTATCAAGCCACATATTTCCACTTTACTGGTTTCCTAAATTTTGCTGTCAATATGCCATAAAATGATTGATAAAGTAAATGTTTAGAAACTTTATGGCAAGTTATGTAGAAAGCAATGTGAGGCAAATTTTGTAGGACTACTTATAGCAGTGAAGTTTTTATAAACCACTGGTGGTTAACCAATATGTTCTTCCCAGCTAAAGCAATTTGACCCATATACTTTCCGTTTGGCCAGGTGATATCCATTTTATTACCGTTTTTGTGCCGTATTATTATAGTCAAATTGCTAACTGACTTTGGATGGATTTCCCTTCTTAGCTTTACATTGTCAACTTAAAGCAAAAGTCAACTATGGCTGGTGGGTTGGATACCATTTATTGCAAATAAAGTTTTATTGGAATATAACTATGCCTATTTATTAATGTATTGTCCATAGCTGGTTTTCTGCTATAATGGTAGAGTTTCTAGTTGCCAAAGAAGCTAGACATATGGCCCCTACAGCTTAAAATCCTTATTATCTGGCCCTTTATGGAAAAAAATTTGCCACCCCCAGATTTATAGGAATGTCTGTTCCTTAGTTTTTTTTTTTTTTGTCTTTTGTCTTTTTTCCGTGTCCGGCAGTATGTGGGATCCGAACCCTCGGGCGGGAGCGCTGCCGTGCTTCCCAAGCGGCGCACTATCCAGTGCGCCACCGGGCCGGCCCTCTGTTCCTTAGTTTTTCTTTTGCTGGTGATTTTCTACTTTGACACTTTCTACAGACATTATTGTTCACATATATCAGAAATAAATTCAATATTTGTAAACTTTGCAATAGCTGATTTTAAATTGTTTTGAAATTGGTGTCAAATTCTTGCCTGTAGTTTAGTAAAAACAGTAAGTAATTAAGTCAATTGAACCAAGTAAATGTCTCCCTCTTGTATTTCATATTTAACTTAGTTATGTCATTTTTAGGCCAGCCACTGCCAGCTGAAATGACACTTGCCCAGCTTTTAACTCTCCTGTATGATCGAAAACTTCCTCAAGGTTACCGTTCAATAGATCTGACTGTTAAATTGGGATCAAGAGTTATCACAGACCCAAGTCTGTCAAAAACAGATTCTTTTAAAAGACTACATCCTGAAAAAGGTATGCACATGATACTACTTTAAAGATTACAGTTTGTTGTACAAGGAGATGGGATTTCTATAGCTAATGACTTAATTGACCTGTGTTTTTATTATATTAAGTTAACAAGATGTCATTTTTCTTTATGATTGAGTTATTTGTAAATATAAGAAATCGCTATTATTTCCTTTAGAAATTAAGTCGTGCATGTGCTTTAATTTCTAACAATATTCCTGTGATAGCTATGTGAATTGTCATTTTATAATCAAAATGATAACCGCATTTTACAATTTACAATTTATTGATAATCTATATTGAGTGGTACTTCATGCTCATAAACATTTTTCTTCATACAGAATTGGGATTATACATTTTCCTTTTTTTTAATTTTTTACTTATATGTCCCATTAAATTTTTTTTTTTTTTTTTTTGTCTTTTTGTCTTTTTCCGTGTCTGGCAACGGATCGCAACCCTCAGTGTTGCCCCCGTACTGGACCGGGGACCGGCAACAGGACTGCAACCCTCGGTGCTGCCCCCGTGCCTCGCTCAGCCAGTGAGCGGGAACTGGTCCGTATGTGGGATCCGAACCCTCGGGCGGGAGCGCCTCCGCGCTTCCCAAGCGGCGCACTATCCATAGCGCCACCGGGCCGGCCCCCCCATTAAATATTTTTAAATGTGCATCTTTTATTGCCTGTTTTTTTTTTTTGTTTTTTTTTATATGGGTATTACAATTTTATCTGTTCCCCAATTGTGGAAATATTCTGGTTGTTTCTGATTTTTTCACTACTATAAGTGCTATTTAAGTAATCATTATCATAGTGTGAATATGATATCATCTTAAACTTTCAATTTTTCACGTGATTAAAGTTCAACTTTTAGTTGTTGGCCTTTTGTGTTTTTTTTTTTTTTTTTTGAGACCGGCCGCACCACGCTCAGCCAGTGAGCGCACTAGCCATCCCTATATAGGATCCGAACCCGCGGTGAGAGCGCTACTGCGCTCCCAGCGCCGCACTCTCCCGAGTGCGCCATGGGCCCAGCCCTAGTTGTTGGCCTTTTGTATGCCTCATTAATTTTAGTATATTTCCTTTGCCTAATTTTTCAGCAGGATTTTTGTTGTTGTTGTTTTTTTAATATTTATAAGGTCTGGTTATGGGTTGAACATACTAACCTTGTAATTTTCCTTAGTGAGTAATTGAAAGTTAAACCACTATGGCATAATTTTTAGTTTTCAGTAAGAGAAGTCTTCATCATTATTAAACTTTTCCTAATTGTATACTTTAGAGCATAATGTATGTATATTATTTGCTATGAGTCTTTCTCAAGGACTTACTTATTTAACATAGACTATAAAGTACAAATATACCCAAAAGGGTAATATTTCTCAAACTTCAGAATGCTTATGAATTACCTACAGAACCTTGTTAAAATGCAAATTGTTGTTCAGTAGGTCTGGGGTGGAAATAAGCTCTCAGGTGATGCCCACGAACAAGTCAAGGAGCAAGACCATAGAAGGCAATATCGGAAGTCATTTAAAGGTTATTGTAACATCTAGCCATAATACAGCTGTATCTGAATAACTGATGATATTTATACTCTTTTGTTGAGTAGATAGAAGGCAACAGTATCTGCTTTTGTAAGTGAAAGAGCATTACAAAAATAAATCCTTCGTTACCTGTTCAGTTGTTTGTAATTTGTTGTCTAGATCATGGAGATTTACTTGGTAGCTGTCCAGAAGATGAGGCTCTGACTCCAAGTGATGAGTGTATGGATGGGATATTGGATGAATCTTTACTTGAAACGTGTCCCATTCAGTCTCCATTACAAGTTTTTGCAGGAATGGGTGGACTGGCTCTTATCGCAGAAAGACTACCCATGCTATATCCAGAAGTAATTCAACAGGTAAGATTCCTAATTCAACATGTCACTCCATAGCAAAGCCCTTTATTCTGTTTTTGTTTGATTGGTTTGGTTTGGTGGCTGGCTGATACATGGATCAAACCCTTGACCTTGGTATTATGCTTTGTTTTTTTTTTAACTTACTTGCATTAACCTTTTAGAAGTACCCTTACCTTTACAATCTGAGCATTGTATAAATCTTTCAAAGGTCTTCCTGTACAGAGTTTGATGAGAAGTTACTTGGTACTGAAGTAACATTGAAGACTAAGCACAAACTTGTCACACTGTAGCATTTATTCTAATTTCATGGTTGTCACACTAATATTCTCATTTCTCTGCTTATTTAGGTGTGATATTTATTATGGGTATTATTGGACATGGGAGAGTAAAAGTGTATACTGCTACCAAATATGTCTTTCTGTTTAACTTTTGTTCCTGTTTTGGGTACCTTTTCCATTTTAGGTAGTTTAAAAGACATTTTAATTTAACCCGTTCACATGTCCATTAATGTTGCTGTTACTGATGTATGTGCTTTGCATGCTCTTTTCTTCTTTTATTAATGGTGGGGGATTGTGGTGCATGGAGAGATGGGAATATGAAGCACTTCATGTTTGAATGAAATAGGGGGATTACTCTCTGCACGAACTTAGTGTGCTTGTATACATGTCTATATTAGTGTCCTAGAGCATTTGTAACAAAGTAGCACAAACTGGGTGGCTTAAAACTACAGAAATTTATTCTCTACAGTTAGGGAGCTGTAAGTCTGAAATTAAGGTGTCAGCAGGGTCATGCTTCCTCAGAAGGCTCCAAGGAATAATCCTTCTTTGCCTCTTCCCAGCTTCTGGTGCTTGCCCTGTAGTTCTTGGTATTCATTGGTTTGTAGCTGCATCACTCCAGTGTCTGCCTACATCTTCATCCCTATGTGTATCTGTGTGTGTCTTTATCTCCCTCTCCTTATAAAGACACCAGTCATTGGATTTAGGGTCCCCCAAAGCAGTATGACCTCATCTTAACCTGATTACATCTGCAAAGATCCTGTTTCCAAATACATTCACGGGTACTGGTGGTTATGACTTGAGCATATCTTTTTGGGGGACAAAATTCAACCTGCAACAATAGGTATTCAGTAAATGGTTATTTTAAAAGTTTGATATTTTGATTTTAAGATAATATAACCATCTTATAAAGTGATTGGCACAGAAAGATGTGAGTAAAATTTAATTTTTTACTGGAAAAAATAATTATGTTATTAGTCAAAAGTTTGAAGCATCTTAGTATGCAGTTCTGTGAAAACAAACAAACAAAACTTTGAAGCAGAGAAGACTCCAACATTCTCAAGATTATCATTGCTCAATGAAAATGATTTTTCTAATTCAGTATTCAGTATGGTTTAGTATATTGATTGGTACCTGGAAGTCGGGTGCAAAAAATGTGTAAGTGACTTTGGAATTGGGTACTTGGCAGAGTGTGGAAGAAATTTGAGTAGCATGATTTTGTGTGTGTGTGTGTGTGTGTGTGTGTGTGTTTTTTCCTTTTTGTCTTTTTTCGTGTCCGGCAACGGATCGCAACCCTCAGTGTCGCACCCGTACTGGACCGGGACCGGCAACGGGATCACAACCCTCGGTGCTGCGCCCGCACCTCGCTCAGCCAGTGAGCGGCCGGTCAGTATGTGGGATCCGAACCCTCGGTGGGAGCACCACCGCACTCCCAAGCGGCGCACTGTAGCAGTGCGCCACCGGGCTGCCCGAGTAGCATGATTTTAAAAAAATAAAATAAAATCCTAGATTGCCTTAACCAGATTGTTAGTAGAAATAATGCTGGTAAAGCCTCTGCCAGTTAGGGCTTAGAAGGAAGTGAGGTTCACAATAGAGATAAGCAGACTTTGTAGATAATGCTTGTTGAAAGTGCTAGTAATGAGGTTTAGAAGGAAATGAGGAACATGTTATTGGAAACTGGAGGAAAAGGAATCTTTGTCATATGGTGGCAAAACCCTAGCTCATTTGTGTCCTAAATGTGGAAAGCAGCACTTGTAAGTGATGAACTTGGATATTTAGCTGAGATTTCCAAGCAAAATGGTGAAGGTACAACCTATTTTCTTCTTGCTGCATATAGTAAAATGTGAGAGGAAAGAGGTAAGTTGAGAGAAGGACTGTTAAACCAGCAGCAACCAACAGTTGACAATTTGGGAAATTCTCAGCCTATCCACATCACAGAAAGTTTCCCAAGCCATTGTAAAATTAAAACCTCAGTCCAAAATTCAAGAAGCTCTGTAAACCCCAAGCAGGGTGTTCATGCCTGGGAATATCATGGTAAAAGTGCCTGCAAACAAAGACAATGAGAAAATCTTGACACCAGTGGAGAAAGAAGTGTCCTATTATTTTCAAAATGGCAACAATAACACTGACAACTGACCTTTCAGCAGAAACCATGGAAGCCAGGGAATTACATTTTTAAAATGCTAGAACAAAACAAAATCTGTCATCCTAGAATTTTATAACTAGTGAAGAAAATTTGCTACAATTCCTCATAACACGCCCCTACTCCCAACCCCCCGGCAAATCAGTATTGGCAGAATAACAGGTATGGGATTCACTCTCTTGTATTTATAATTATAAACTCTAGGCAAAATATATTAAAAAGAATTATTTAAAGGCTTTGGAGAGTGACCAGAAGTAGGTAGAAATTGGGGAGGATTTAAACAGGGGAAGAATAGAATCACATTGGGTGATATTAGTGTCTATACAGCTTCTCTCCTGAGAGCACTCCAGTCTCTGTGGGGTGGGACAGGTAGAAATCAAGCATAAGCTGCAGTTCTATTGGCTGGAGTTTGATTCTTCCATACCCACTGGAAATTGAATAGGGAGGAATTTAGAAAAGAGGGAGCCACAGATGGGAAGGTCCAAATTTTGTACATAAATTCCTGCACATCTTTAGCTGGCTCCAGAGTTATGTGTACATAGGAGTTTTGAGGGCATTCAAGAGCTGGAAGTCTGAAGGAGCTGTGCAGAGATTTCAGCTTCTCTCTATCACAGTGAAGACAGAATTTGCTGTTTTGGTCCTGCTGAGTTAGAGATAAAAATCTTGTGTTTTCCTTTGGAATTCCAAATGGGTACATATTAAGTAAAGACTATATCCCAGTAATAAAGGATTCTCTTGAGAACTAAGGGCAAAACCAAAATAATCTCTCCTAATAAATTAAAAAGCCTTTATAAGTTGAGGGTGATCCACCAGTAATTTAACTATTTGCTAAAGCAAAACTAAACACACTCCAGGGAAGATTCTAGAATCAAAAGTTAATACAACATCAACAATGTGCGGTAAATAATAAATTACTAGCCATGCAAAGAAATGAGGAAATGTGACCCAGAGTCCACAATAAAATCAGTCAGTGCAACCGATATGTGAGAATTATCATTATCAGACAAATATTTTGAAATAATTATGATGAATCTGTGAAGACTCTACTTAAATCCAACAATATCTATATTTATATTAAATGTAAGTATACTAAATACTCCATTTAAAAGCAAAAAATTTTCAGAATGGATAAAAAAGCAAAGCCCAAGTATATGCTGTTTGCAAAAAAAAGATGCACTTGAAAGTGTAAGAAAACTGATGTGCCTATTCTAATATTTAACACAAAGTAGACATATAGACAAGATGTGTAAGAAATAATGAGGGTTATTAAATCACTATGAAAGGATTAATTTGGAAGAAGTTATAACTATCTTAAATGTGTGTGCATTTAATAATGTCTCAAAGTACATGAAGCAGAAATTGATAGAACTGAAGGAAGAATTGGGCAGATCTACAACTCAGTTATAGATTATAACATTTATCTCTCAGTAATTGAAACCAGCATAAGTAAGTATGTAGAAGTTGTGGGGGGAAAAAACAAAACTTCTATATGAACCTAGCTGACATTTATAGAACACAGCATTTGCCAACTACAGGATACACTTTGTTTTCAAATATATGTAGAATTCTCACCAAGGTATACAATATGCTAGGCTATAAGACAAGTCTTAGTAAATTCAAAAGCATTGAAATCAAACCAAATATATTCTCTGCCCATGACAGAATTAAATTAGAAATCGGTTGCAATAAGATATCTAGAAAACCTCAAATATTGTTAAACCAAGCAGTGCAGTTCTAAATAATATGTGGATGGAAGAAGATAACACAAAAGATATTACAATATATTTCAAAATGATAATGAAAACAATGTGAAATGTAGCTACAGCAGTGTACAGAGAGAAATTTTATAACATTAAATGCGTATAATTAAAGAATAGTTTCAATATCAGTGATAAAAGCTTTTACCCTAAGAAGCTAGAAAAAGGATTAAATAAACCCAAAATAAGAAGGAACGATTAAAAGTTAAGAGCCAGAATCAATTAAGTGCAAAACAAACACAAAGAAAAGCAAGAAAGCCAAACATTTTGCTCTTTGAAAATTTCAATACAATTGATAGACCCCTATCAAAACTTAAAGAAAAAAGAGTAAAACCACATAAATCAGCCGTATCACAAATGATAGGAAACACATTATTATAGTTTGTACAGAATACAATAATAATAAGGCACTATTATAACCAACTTTATGTCAGCAAACTTGACAACTTAGATATAATAGATAAATTTCTTGAAAAATACAACTTACCAAAACTAGCACAAGTGTATGTGTATGTATGTGTGTACACATATACAGAATTGTAATCAAACATATGCATTTTTTAGTTTTAGTTCTTAATCACCACGGCTATGATTTTGAAATCACATTAATCCCATGTTTCTCCAGTTCAAACTAAAACCCATTTTTGTCATTACTCTAGAGCATTTGACTATTTGAGAAAATATCCTGTCTTTTCAATCATATGTAATAGTAGCATATGTGAGTATCAGAATTAAAGAAAAGACATCAAATGGCTGGAATATCATAATTCCTAAAAGTCTCTGACATAAATCACATTCTTTCATTGAATTTAGAATAATTTTCTTCTATTATTTGTGTTTCAGTCATTATCCAGTATGAACAGGTTCTTAATAGAATTTTTTCTTTGGGAAATTGAGCTGTTTTATCCTAGTGTATCAGAAATATATATCTTTGTTGTTAATTGAGCAAAAGTACATTTTTCATACCTTTTTAATTTTGGCTTTTTAAAATGTGAATTAATACATATAGGTATATATAATATAATGTATATATAAATGGTTTAAAAAGTTAAACAAATCCATCTTTATACTAATAGCCTAAAAAAGTAGTTTGAATAATCATACCTTTGACATTTACATAAATATCATTTTATATTCTTCTACAATTTTCTTCTTTTGTTGAACCAGTCATGAAATTAATCTTTGTTGATGCCTGAACCTGTACTACACTCATTTATACTGTTCTAATATACTGTATTATATAACTATACCATAGTATATTTATCAGTCTTAATGTTGACTACCATTTTTATTATTTTTTTTGTTGAAACATAATTGATTTTAGTTATCTGTGGGGAACAGAGTTGAATATCAGTATCTGTGTGCAATATGTGATGCTCAAATCAAGATAATAAGTATATTCAGCATTACACAACATAATCATTTTTTGTGGCCCTTTACCAATTTCGCACTAATCTCTCCCCCTCCCCCTTTCCCACCTCTGGTTGCCTTAGTTCTGTTCCTCCTTTTGAAAGTTCAGTGAATTACTGTGATTGATGATTCATTCATTCTTTCTTTCTTTCCTTATTTTAGCTACCATTTATGAGTGAGGACATGCAATATTTCTCTCTCTGTGCCTGGCTTATTTTACTAAATGTAATTTTCTCTAAGTTCATCCATGTTGTTGCAAATGGCAGAATTTCATTCTTTTTAATGGCAGGGTAGTATTCCATTGTGTACATATACCACATTTTCCTTTTTCAGTTGTCCATCCATGGACGTTTAGGTTGGTTCCAACTCTTGGCTATTGCATATAGAGCTACAGTAAACATGGGAGTATAATTATCTCTTCAATGTGATGATTTCCATTCCTTTGGGTATACACCCAACAGTGGGATTGCTGGATCATATGGCAGTTCTATCTGTAGTTGTTTGAGGAACCTCCATACTGTTTTCCGTAATGGCTACACTAATTTACAGTCCCACCAACAGTGTAGGAGGGTTCTCCTTTCTCTGCATCCTTGCTAGCATTTGTTATATTCTCTGTCTTTTTGGTAATAGCCAGTCTGACTGGGGTGAGATATCTTAATGTGGTTTTTGATTTGCATTTCCCAGATGGTTAATGATGTCAAGGATTTTTTCATGTGTCCATAGGCCATTTGTGTATCTTCCTTTGAGAATTGTCTATTCAGCTCCTTTGCCCATTTTTTAATTGGATTACTTGTGTTTTTACTGTTAAGTTGTTTGAGTTTCTTGTGTATTCTTGATATCAACCCCTTGTTGGATGCATAGTTAGCAAATATTTTCTCTGATTCTATAGGTTGTCTTTTCACTCTGTTAATTATTTCTTTTACTTTGCAGAAGCTTTTTAGTTTGATACAATCCTATTTGTTTATTTTTCCTTTTGTTGCCTCTGCTTTGGGGGTCTTATTCATAAAGTCATTGCCCAGTCCTACTTCCTGAAGAGTTTCCCTATGTTTTCTTTTAGGAGTTTTACACTTTGAGGTGTTATATTTAAGTCTTTAATCCATTTTGAGTTGGTTTTAGTATATGGCAAGAGGTACAGGTTGAATTTCATTCTTCTACATATGGATGTCCAGTTTTCCCAACACCATTTATTGATTAGGTAGTCTTTTCGCCAATATATGTTCTTGTTGCCTTTGTCAAAGATCGGTTGGCTGTAAGTATGTGGGTTGATTTCTGGCTTCTCTATTCTGTTCCGTTAGTCTGAGTGTTTGTTTGTATGCCAGTACCATGTTGTTTTGGTTATTACAGATTTGTTGTATAATTTGAAGTAAGGTAAGTGTTATGCCTCCATCTTTGTGTGTGTGTGTTTGTTTTGCTCAGAATTGTTTTGGCTATTCAGGGTCTTTTGTTGTTCCATATGAATGTTAGGATTGTTTTTCTCTTTTTGTGAAGAATGTCACTGGTATTTTGGTGGGGATTGCATTGAATCCATAGATTGCTTTGGGTAGTATGGACATTTTCACAGTGCTAGTTCTTACAATCCAAGAGCATGGAATGTCTTTCCATCTTTTTGTGTCCTGTAATTTCTTTCCGCAGTGTTGTGTAGTTCTTGCAGTAGAGATCTTTCACCTCCTTGGTTAAATTTATTTCTAGGTATTTTAATTTTTGGTGACTATTGTAAATGGGCTTGCTTTCTTTTTCTGCTAGTTGTTATTGAAGTATAAAAATGCTACTGATTTTCACATTTTGATTTTTTGTATCCTGCAACTTTACTGAAATCATGTATCAGCTGTAAGAGTTTTTTTGTAGAGTCTTTAGGTTTTCTGCATGTAGGATGCCCTTTGTTTCTTTGTCCTGACTGTGCTGGCTAGTACTTCCAGTACTGTGATAAATAGAAGTGGTAAGAGTGGGCATCGTGTCTTGTTCCTGTTCTTAAGGGAAAAGCTTAAGGATGGTATTGGAGGGTGGGTTTGTTATATATGGCTTTTATTGTATTGAAGTACTTTGCTTCTATACCTAATTTGCTGAGAGTCTTTATTGTGAAGAGATGTTGAATTCTGTCAAATGCTTTTTCTGCATCTATTGAGATAATCATATGGTTTTTGTCCCTGGTTTTGTTGATATGGTGTATCACATTTATTGACTTGCATATGTTGAACCATCCTGGCGTCCCTGGGATAAATCACACTTGGTCATGGTGTATGATTTTTTTGATGTGTTGCTATATTCTGTTCACTAATATTTTGTTGAGGATTTTTGTATCTGTGTTCATCGGAGGTATTGGCCTGTAGTTTTCTTTGTTGTATCTTTATCTGGTTTTGATATCAGGGTGATGCTGGCCTTGTAGAATGAGTTTGGGAGAATGGCCTTTGTTTCAGTTTTTTGGAATAGTTTGAAGAGAATTGGTATTAATTCCTCTTTAAAGGTTTGGTAGAATTCAGGAGTAAAGCCATCCATTCCTGGACTTTTCTTTGTCAGAAGACTGCTGATTGTTGCTTTAATCTCATTGCTTGTTATTTTTCTATTGAGGTTTTCTATGTCTTCTTCATTCAGTCTTGGTGATTTGTATATATTCAGAAAACTAACCATTTCCTCCAGGTTTTCAAATTTGTTGGCATATAGTTGTTTATAAAATCCTCTACTGATTATTTATATTTCTGTCATATCAGATATAATGTCTCCTTTTTCATTTCTGATTTTTGTTTTTTGGGTCTTCTCTCTTATTTTAGTTAGCCTAGCTAATGGTTTGTCTATTTTGTTTATCTTCTCAAAAAAACAACTTTTTGTTTCATTAATCTTTTATATCTTTTTTGGGCCTTTACTTCATTTTCTTCTGCTCTGATCTTAATTATTTCTTTCTTTCTACTAATCTTGGGATTGTATTGTTCTTGTTTTTGTAGTTCTTTGAAGTGTTGTGTTAGGGTACTTGAAATCTTTCTGTTCTTTTGATGTGTGTGTTTTTGCAGTAAACACCCCTCTTAGTACTGCTTTTGTTGTATCCCACAGGTTTTGTTATGATGTGTCTTTATTTTCATTAGTTTCAAAATATTTTTTAATATGGTAAGATATAGTTTCTTTCTCTTTCTCGTTTGCATTTTTGTTCTACCAGTGGTTTTGTTCTTGTGTATTCATGGTAATAATTATCATTTTTCGGATTCCAGATGGAGGACTCCCTTGAGGATTTCTTCTAGGGCTGGTTATTTGGTGGTGAACTCCTGCAGTTTTTGTTTGTCTGGGAAACATGATTTCTCCCTCATTTCTGAAAGATAGCCTTGCTGGGTACAGTATTCTTGGCTGGCATGACTAGCATTTTGATTTGGCTATAATGAAAAAAGTTGTTGTGAAGAATTGTGTACATGTCTTATTATGACAGACAGTTTTGCCAGTGATAGTGGTTTTATTTTTGAATTTCTGAGTTTGAGTGTCTTTCACATTTCATCTTGTTAAAGAATGTTCATGTTATAAATCAAGATCTTTTTGTATTTGCTTTCTTTTTACTTTCAATGTATTTATTTTATTTTATGGCATTGTTAGAAATAATCTTTAACAAAATTGAATGATATGTCTATAATAAAGTACTATTTCTGTATTATATAGGCACTTTTCTGCTAAGCATTCTTTTTGTGAAGCATAAAATAACAAATATAAAAGTACTTTAAAGGGCCGGCCGGGGGGCCGGCCTGGTGGCGCACTGCAATAGTGCGCCGCTTGGGAAGCGCGGCGGCGCTCCCGCCGAGGGTTCGGATCCCACATACAGACCGGTTCCCGCTCACTGGCTGAGCGAGGCGCGGGAGCAACGCCGAGGGTTGCGATCCCGTTGCCGATCCCGGTCCGGTACGGGGGCGACACTGAGGGTTGTGATCCGTTGCCGGACACGGAAAAAGACAAAAAAAAAAAAAAGGGGGGGGGGGGCCGGCCTGTGGCTCACTTGGGAGAGTGTGGTGCTGATAACACCAAGGCCACAGGATCAGATCCCTGTATTGGGATGGCCGGTTAGCTCATTTCGGAGAGCATGGTGCTGACAACACCAAGTCAAGGGTTAAGATCCCCTTACCGGTCATCTTTTTGAATGAATGAATGGAATGAATGAATGAATGAATGAATGAATGAATGAATGAATGAACGAACGAACGAACGAACGAACGAACGAACGAACGAACGAACGAACGAAAATAAATAAATAAATAAATAAATAAAAGTACTTTAAAAGTTAACCCGAATAAGATTATCAGAATAGGTTTAACTCCTAAGTGAAAAGTTCCTTTGGGCTATTTCATAATGTCTCATATTTGTCTAAAACTCAGTGGTCAGACCAGGCTGGCATCAAAATAGCAACTGTTTTATTCAGTATATATGTGTATCTAGTGTAGGTGTAGATTCTACATATATATGTTTCCTTAGGAATGACTCTTAAATGTCTTGCTTCAGTAGACTGATATGAGACTCTGTGGGGCCATTTTTAAATGAATGGTGAGAGAGCTCTGTGGTTAGCTTACCATTCATTAAATTGTATGTTTGAGTGTGGAACTTCTA
This sequence comes from Galeopterus variegatus, assembly GCF_000696425.1. Taxonomy (NCBI): domain Eukaryota; kingdom Metazoa; phylum Chordata; class Mammalia; order Dermoptera; family Cynocephalidae; genus Galeopterus; species Galeopterus variegatus. The sequence goes on from NW_007726579.1 coordinate 494,297, forward strand.
ATTAGTATTTAGTAAAGTATATTATTCATGGCCAAGCAAGAGAAATAGAAACTTTCCATTTTGTATGAAAATCTTCTATGGGAACCATGCTCAGAATTGGAATATTTCTTTGCATTATTAAGATTAAATTATAGACATGATGCTCCTTTACTCCTAAGTGTAAGGACCTTTTTTTATATAACCATAGTACAACTGTCAAAATTAGAAGTTGACATTGATGTGGTAATATAAACAGCAGATATTATTCAGTTATTCTAATTGTCCTACTGATATTCTTCAGGACTTATCTTTCACGGCCTTGTGATTTTTGAAGAGTACATGCTAGAAATTTTGTCTGTATATGCACTCACACATATGTGTATATACATGTATTTCCTAGATACGTTTCCTGATAGGGCATGGAAGCAGATTCTCCCTAGTGATGTGTGCATACCTATCTCCCATATCTTCCTTTTTAAATACAATTCTCGGGGCCGGCCCGGTGGCTCACTCGGGAGAGTGCGGTGCTGATAACACCAAGGCCCCGGGTTCGGATCCCATATAGGGATGGCCGGTTCGCTCACTGGCTGGGCGTGGTGCTGACAACACCAAGTCAAGAGTTAAGATCCCCTTACCGGTCATCTTTAAAAAAATAAATAAATAAATAAATAAATACAATTCTCCACTAGAATAAATCAGGGCTCCGTGTAGAAATTCTAGGTTTGGGGAAAAGAATGTACAAGGTGAGCCTAGAATGTCTCACTGTGCTAGAAAATAAGGAAATGCTCAAAGAAAGATGGGGACATATTAAAAGGATGCAGGATCCTGCTCTAAGTGGGTTCTAGTGACTAAATCCAATTCTACTTAGGTGACAAAATAAACAGTGACAGTAACAGAATGTAACCTGTAGAATAAAATTAGAATCTATGCTGATAAGAAAACTAACAAATGAATAAATAGGTGTAGAAGATGGGAGTTTTTCCTTACAATTCAGTGCCAGCTAATAAGTGTAGAAAAAAATGATAGGATCAGAAAGTCATCCTTTGGTAACCACTGTAGTAATTATATTTCAGGCAAGAATTATAAAAATGCTAATGCTATTGTATCAAAATTTGGTGAGAAACGATATATTTACACAGCCTCAATCTGTCTACAGATATTTAACTAATTACGAAGGGGAAAATAATAACTTTAATGTAGAGACACTTGGCAGACACTGTCATACTCATGATGTCATATGCTTCCTGATATTTGGAATCATGTTTTTTAAAAGCAAGTCCCTTTATTAATCTCTATATTCTTATATTTTAAAGAGATCATTTGAAGTCAAGTCTTTAATTTGAACCTGATCTTGAAACATGCAAATAGCCGAACAAACACTTTTTTTTTATTTAGGTGAGTGCTCCTGTTGTAACATCTACCACCCAGGAAAAGCCAAAGGATAGTGATCAGTTTGAATGGGTGACCATTGAACAGTCAGGGGAATTAGTTTATGAAGCACCAGAAACCATCGCAGCTGAACCTCCACCTATCAAGTCAGCAGTACAGACCATGTCTCCCATACCTGCCCATTCTTTGGCTGCTTTTGGATTATTTCTTCGTCTTCCGGGATATGCTGAAGTGCTCCTGAAAGAGAGAAAACATGCCCAGTGCCTTCTTCGGTTGGTATTGGGAGTGACAGATGATGGAGAAGGAAGTAAGTGTTCAGTAATATTAATTAGATTTATCAGTACGTACATAAGTAGGTTGTGTCAAGTTATCCAGATCATTGCCTATTATTCATCTTATGTTTCTTTCATAGATAACCTATTAGGTGATTTGTTGGTGATGGCTCAGTTCTAGTATTAAACATAATAAATCCTAAAGGATCTTCATTTTCATTTCTGTATTCATTCAAAAAGTATTTAATGAGTGCTTACAAAACTGCTAGGCATTATTGGAGGGATTTAAACATGAAGCATGTATTTAAGATCTGCCTTCAAGTAGCTAATGTCCTTTAGCAATAGCAATGAGGAATGTACATAAACATATAGACTTAGCAAGTTATAAATAGCTTTGAGCACACTTGATTACAGTATTAGGGAAGGCTCACAGGTTAGAGATTATTTCTTTGAGATTGCCCAGTGATGTGAATGAAATGGCATAGTAGTTTTTAGTGGGGCTTGGAGGATAGATTAGATTTAGGCTGAGATGAGTTATTTCAGAAAGAAGGAATAATTTGAGCAGTGTTTGAAGGCTCAGAATATTTGAGAGGGGATAAGTTAGCTGATGAAAGGGAATAAAAGGCAGCACAGAGAGCTCATTTTAAAGACAGATATTGGTAACAGATGATGGACAGGCTTATTAAGAACTTTAGATTTTATTTTGAGTAGCAATGAAGGTTTATTAAAATGTATTAAGCCAAGTAGTGATGTGATGAGAATAGTTTTTTAAGAAAATGAGTCTCTGGGCCGGCCCGGTGGCGCACTGCTACAGTGCGCCACTTGGGAGCGCGGTGGCGCTCCCGCCGAGGGTTCAGATCCCACATACAGACCGGTTCCCGCTCACTGGCTGAGCGAGGTGTGGGAGCAGCACCGAGGGTTGCGGTCCCGTTGCCGGTCCCGGTCCGGTACGGGCGCGACACTGAGGGTTGCGATCCGTTGCCGGACACGAAAAAAGACAAAAAGGAAAAAAAAAAAGTCTGGTAGCAATATTTACATTAAAGAGTACAGAACTAGGAAAATAAGATAATATAATAACACATAATAATATAAAATAATAATAGAGAGCTGTGGTGATTATTTCTATTGGGGTGGTATTGTTATTTAATGGAAGGAAAGAAAGAAAGAAAAGTCATAGGGTAGCCTACCAAGTAGATTTTCATTTGGGTTATCCCTAATTGTTCACTCAATGATCATTTTATAAATATTAATAAGTAAATTAATATTTTCTTATCTTAAAATCACATGCTTTTGGTTAGGATTGATTTTTTTCACATGCCATTTAGAAAGAATCCTCTGTTAAAAACCCTATACCACAAAATATATTTAATCTGATAACAGTACATAAGTTTATTTGTGGATCTTGAAATTCTGAAGCTATCAAATAGCGTTTGGTTTTGTATTTTCATATTTATGGAATCCTTTATAAATGGTGTCATTTTAAATGTTTTTGTAATAATTGTTATTAATTTCTTCATATTAAATAGTCTTGGTTGTTTGGTTTCATATATAAATTGTATATACTTTATTTTAGTAGTTCTGGAATTACCAGTTACTTGATCTGATTTTTTATTTTAAGTGGCTAAAGAACCATTGTATTTTAATACTCTATTGTAAGACCGTAGGTGTAACCCTGAACAGAAAAGGAAAAAGAATTGTCTTTATGCCATTTCAGACTATTTTTAGTGAATATACAATGAATGTTTATTAAAAAGCGTATTTATATATTTTTCTGCAATAGTTTTTGCATCCACCATTTATGAAGCAATTTTTTCTTTTTTCATCTAACACTCTTTCTGGCTAGAATATAATAGAAAACTATATTACAAAAAAAAAAGAAAATAGTTTTACTCATTTATTATCTGTTCATGGTTGAAACTTCTTCCAAACCAAGCAGTTACTTTCTCACTATTGTAAGAAACTTTTAATGCTTCTTTTTTAGTGTTTAGGTTTTAGTTTAAATTCTAGTTTGCAATAATTTTGATATAATTTATAGGTATTAACTCTCATTTTCTTTATATATGTAAACTTCCTGTTGGAGTTTATACATACTGTGTCTTACAGAGTTTTTTCTGACACTATTTGTGATTAAATTTTAAGATATTCTATGTGGTATTTGGGTTGTTTTATAATAAATTTAGTGATATGATTTTATATTATGTTGTCATTATTAATTTATGACCCAGTATGTAGCTCCTTATCGTGTTATTGAATATTTTTAATTTTGAATCATCTTTTCAATCTAGGTCATATTCTGCAATCTCCATCAGCCAATGTGCTTCCAACGCTTCCTTTCCATGTCCTTCGTAGTTTGTTTAGCACTACACCTTTGACAACTGATGATGGTGTGCTTTTAAGAAGAATGGCATTGGAAATAGGAGCACTGCACCTCATTCTTGTCTGTCTCTCTGCTCTGAGCCACCATGCCCCACGAGTTCCAAACTCTAGCCTCAATCAAGCAGAGGTAGGTTCAATTTTAATTTTTTAGAATGAAAAACTAAATTTAATTCATGGAGTACAGAACAAAGTTTTTTTCTGAAGTAATTAATATTTCAGAGACCTGGGTGTTCCTTTTTTTATATCTAAAACAAAGGATATTTTAAAAAGAAACTGTAAATTAATTGTTTTCTCTATTGGGCTCCTTCAGAAAACCATAGGTTAACCCATGTATTTAAAAAACTGAAAAGGGGGTCGGCCCTACAGTGCGCCGCTTAGGAGTGCGGCGGCGCTCCCACCGAGGGTTCGGATCCCACATACAGACCGGTTCCCGCTCACTGGCTGAGCGTTGGCGCAACACCAAGGGTTGCGATCCCGTTGCCGGTCCCGGTCTGGTACGGGCGCGACACTGAGGGTTGCGATCCGTTGCCGGACACGAAAAAAGACAAAAAGGTAAAAAATAAAAAAATAAAAAACCGAAAAGATTTAAGAGTTTGATAAGCTTTCCCATTTACTAATATACGCTGAATTTATACTGTGATCCTTTTTCCTTTCCTGTATTGAACTTTAGAGAATAATACTATCAAATGTGAGGTTCTAGCCAGTGCAGTAAGACAAAAAAAACAAGAATGAATGAAATCTCTCCTCATTTCCATATGACTTGATTATGTTTATTGAAAAATGCAAAAATAATTAATGGCATAAGTGAGTTTAGTGGGGATACAATAAATGGGGTCAATATATAAAAGTCAGCCAGCAGCAAACATAAAAAGAGCTTTTTAAAGATATCTTTTAGAATAGAATCAAAAATAGAAAAAAATCTATGAATAAATCTGAAAAAAAATGTGTAAGATCTCTTCATAAAACATATGAAAGTTTTTCAAAAAACAGTTCTGACTTTAATGTCTACCCATGTTTATCTCCCATGGGTTATAAATACAGCAGTGCAATAATAATGTTGTTTCTTCACAAATCAATCCTTAAGTTTGATGCAGTTCCAAGTTCATTTTGGAGGACATTGACAGGCTGATTGTAAAATTTATATAGAAATGGAAAGAGTTAAGAATAGCTGAGGCAGTTTCAAAGAACAACAACATACCTAGCAGACATACTACCATGTATCAAAGTGAATTGTTAAGCTACGGTACTAATACAAGGATAGAAAGAAGCCTTGCAAACAACAGAGAATCAAACTCATGTATGTTATGGTCATCTGATAATATGACGTGACTCTGCAACATTATGAAGTAAGTATGGTCTTATCAATAAACGATGGTGGGTCAGTTTGATATCCATTTGGGACAAACTCAATCTTTAAATCCTACTGTGCTCTGTATGCAAAAATTAGTTCTAAGTGGATGATAGATCCAAAAGCATAACAGTATATATATATATATATGTATAAATAAAATACCCATTTATAAAAAAAAATGGGGGCCGGCCGGGTGGCGCACTGCTACAGTGCGCCGCTTGGGAGCATGGTGGCGCTCCCGCCGAGGGTTTGGATCCCACATACAGACCGGTTCCCGCTCACTGGCTGAGCGAGGCGTGGGAGCAACACCGAGGGTTGCGATCCCGTTGCCGGTCCCGGTCCGGTACGGGGGCAACACTGAGGGTTGCGATCCGTTGCCGGACACGGAAAAAGACAAAAAGGAAAAAAATAAAAATAAAAAATAAATAAAAAAAAAATGGGGACATACCTTTATGATCTTGGAGTAGACAAAGATTTCTTAAACAGAATACCAAAAAAAGCACTAATTAACCCATAAGAAGAAAAAATTGGAAAAAACCAACTGCATTAAAATTAAGACCTTAATTTTTTCATCAAAAACAGAGTAAAAATGCAAGCCACCAAATAAAAGATCATATTTGTGAGAGAGAGAGGGAGAGAGAGAGAGATCTGATTAAGAACTTATATCCAGACTGTATAAAGAGCTTCAAAAAGGCAAAGGCAGACAATCCAGTAGAAAAATGAATGAAAGGTTTGAATGGACACTTCACAAAAAGCTATCTAAATATCCAATAAATGTGAAAAGGTGGTCTCCTTCATTAGTTATCAGAAAAGTACAAATCCAAACTTTTGATATACTATGAGTACATACCAATCATAATGTCTAAAATTTCTATACCTAATACTGTCCTATCAGTTGTAATAATGTAAAACCAGTAGAATGGATAAATTGTGGTATATTATGTAATGGAATCCTACCATAAGGTAACAAAAGTGAGTAACTGTTGCCAAGTACACATAACAGTGTTGATCAATCTCATAAGCACAACTTAAATGCCAAACCTAAGGGAATATATACAGAATGACTCCATTTATATGGTATTCAAAAATTAGATTAAACTGTAGTAACTAAGATTTAATACTTAGATAAAATTATAAAGAAAATTGAGGAGGTAATGACTATAAAATCAGGATTATAGTTAATTGTAGAGGAATGAGAATATCATGAATAGGAGATGGAGTAAGCGAAATTTCTGGGTACAGTGATCTAATTCTTGACCTGCTTGATTAGATAGGTGTTTGCATTGTGATAATTCATTAAGCTTTACATGTTTGTTTTGTGCTCTTTGTGTCTATTACATTTTACATTAAGACATATTTTCTGAAATAAATAGCTGTTTTTATCAGTAACATTGATTATTCTAGTAATTGTTTATATGGTAATGAAATTTTAATGACTTAACAGCTTACCTTATAAAATATGAAAGGTGGAATTTTTCAGTCATAGATCCATGATACTATTTATATCAATTTATAAAAGTACTGTTTCTACATAGTATTTTTTCTTAGAAAATATTTCCATAATAAAGAATTGACCTTTACAGGAGTTGAGGTTATGTTAATAAACCTGTGGTTTGTAGTCATTTTTGGTCTCCACACCATTGTCATTCTAAATATTTCCTCTATTCCTAAGAGAAATTTCTGCACTTCACATTTTGAACAAGAAAGAAATTGGAAATTACTCCTTCTAGAAATAGAACGAGTCTTGTTTATTATGCTTGGAAACATATATGACACCTGGGTGGAATTGTCCTGAGATATCCTTTTGCTAGATTCATCCTGAAAAAATTTGGGTCATATCCCTGTTCCTTTCAACTCTTTTCTCTATTTAATTTTTTTTTTTTTTTTTGACCATGAAATGTAATTTTTTGTATTGTGGTAAGACATATATAACTCTGTATTTAATTTTGAATCATTGACTCATAACCTCTAAAGTGGTTTAGCCCTTATTTTCTTGATACATATAGTAATTAGTGAATTAATTAATTCTTAAATATATACAGTTGCTCTCCATTTACCCCTTCCCCTAGTCCCTGGCAACTACCAATCTGTGTTCTCTCTCTCTGCATTTATCTATTATGAATATTTCCTATAAATGGAACCATATAATATGTTACCTTTTGTGGCTGTCTTCTTTCACTTAACATAATGTTTTCGAGCTGCATCTGTGTAGCATATATCAGTACTTCATTCCTTCTGATGGCTGAATAATATTCCTTTGTATTTGTTTATCCGTTTATTTATTGGTGGGCATTTGAGCTATTTCTACCTTTTGGCTATTTTGAGTAGTGCTGCCATTAATGTATATGTATGTGATTTGTTTTAGTACCAGTTTTTATTTCTTTGGGTTTGTTCCTAGGAGTGGAATTGCTGCGTTATATAGTAATTCTGTGTTCATATTTTGGTGAAACACCAAACTGTTTTCTATAGTAGCTGAACCGTTTTACATTCCTTGAAGATAAATAAAACCAAATAGTAATAAACTTCTATTTTCTATTTTTATAAGCCACAGGTGTCAAGCTCCCATAACCCTACATCAACAGAAGAACAGCAGCTATATTGGGCCAAAGGTACAGGCTTTGGAACAGGCTCTACAGCTTCAGGATGGGATGTGGAGCAAGCCTTAACTAAACAAAGGCTGGAAGAGGAGCATGTTACCTGTCTTTTGCAGGTATATTTGTGAAGTTAATGTTGTCAGTGTTAGTAGTTAAAATATTTTTTGTATTTGTACTGATTTTTAAATATTGATGACCTATCCAACTCATCCTCAGCTACTTTTATTCCCATTTATGCTCCCTTTTCCTAGTACATTCTAAGATAACACTGACAAAGATTGCTCTTTCTCAACTAGTAACTTAAAATTTCTTCCCTCTCAATTAGCTTCTTCACTGAGTGGGAAGTGGCAAGGACGATATTATCCAGTAACTGGAAAAGTACCATATATTACCTTCTTCCAGGAATCTTCTCATCTTAATGTGTTGTATTTGGACTTTTTTTAAAAAAATTATCTATTTATTTACATCTTTGTTTCTCACCTAGAATCAGGCAAGTTGAACTAGTATGGAAAGTCTTTATACTACAGAAATGAGAAGTGGAGGTGCTTAAAGAAAAGATTAGCTTTAGTTCCTCCGTCAACAAGTCGAAATTGGTTAAGTCTTTTAGCATTATCTAATGCAATTCTAGAGTGATAATGTTTATTCTAGTACAGAGTTCTAAGATTCCATCAGCCTTAAACTGTGAACTGAATCTATTCAATAAAATATTATAAATTTAAAAAATATATATATTACTATAAATAATATCAGAGTTGCTCCGACAGTAAGGATATCTACTACTTATAACTTCAATGTGCTAAGCACTTTAGATGCAGTCATTCTTTTTATTCTCAAAACCTGCTTACAAAATATTCTCTACTAAGCCTTACTGAGAGTGCGTGACTTGACCAATGTCACCACATAGACCATAACGTGGCACAACCAGTATTGGAAAGCAATTTAACTTGTCAGCTTGCTAACTCACTGCTTATATTGCCTCTCCTAGATCCATATTGTCTATCTTAATTTGATTAAAAAATGTAAAATTAACAAAATTGGGGCATTTATTTTTCTAATAATATTGGTTTCTAATGTGAATGCGTGTGTGTTTGTGTGTGTGAGTTTCTAAAAATTTTTTTTTTTTTTTTTTTTTGTCTTTTTTTTCTGTGTCCGGCAACGGATCGCAACCCCCAGGGTCGCCCCCGGACCGGACCGGGACCGGCAACGGGATCGCAACCCTCGGTGCTGCCCCCGCGCCTCGCTCAGCCAGTGAGCGGGAACCGGTCTGTATGTGGGATCCGAACCCTCGGCGGGAGCGCCTCCGCGCTTCCCAAGCGGCGCACTAGCGCAGTGCGCCACCGGGCCGGCCCGCTCCTGAGTTTTAAAGTTCATGTTCTTTGGTGGATTGCTTCTCTATCTAGACATATACAGTGCACCATCCTTTGCAAGGAACACTCTCAGGCAAAACAGATCGTTTTCTTTCGAAAATTTAAACAAAATCTCTTATTTTCAAAACACATAGTATGAGACATTGAGTAGAAAGTATGTACTCAATATTCAGATTGCATAGCTAACATAAAACCTAGGCTTTTAAACTACAGGAAGCTAAAATTCAACTTAACTTCAACTTTTTTTTTTTTTAAGGTTCTTGCCAGTTACATAAATCCTGTGAGTGGTTCAGTAAATGGAGAAGCTCAGTCATCTCATGAGAGTAGAGGACAGAACAATAATGCCCTTCCTTCAGTACTTCTAGAGCTTCTCAGCCAATCTTGCCTCATCCCAGCCATGTCATCTTATCTACGAAATGATTCAGGTAAATCACTTTAACAATTAGTCCTTCGAAATATCTTTGTGAATTAATGTTTTTATTTGCTTATTTTATCATTAATGTCATTATTTAATGATAAAATAAGTTTATTATATAAATAATAGGGTTCAATTGAAATATTTTATGGGTTTACTTTTTAAAAATTATTCTGTAAATATTTATTTGGTTTTGATGCACTTAAATTCAATACTGTTTTATCACTTGTCTTAGAACACAGAATTTGTCTTTACATGTGAAAGTACATTATTTTTCTTTTAAAACTTGTAACTGGAAATGATTGGACAAAGGCTAACAATTTCATGGCAATATTCTGATCTAAATATGGTTGAACTTTTATGCATTTTTAATGTTTTTGTCAAATATTATTAAATTTCAGACAATGATAATTTTTAAAGAAAGGCATGTACATAAATTATTCAAGTTCAGAGATACTTCATAGTAACAGGATTAAGTTTTTAAAATTCAATAATAAAACTGTCATGGGTATTTACTTTGCCAATATTCAACTGATCATTGATTGAGACTAGTTTATTATTTACTTGGTTGTGGAATAATTGTCCAAGAAATGAGTTTTTTTCCTAAATAAGAATAGAAAATTATGTATTTTCTTTAGAGACTCAGAAACATGTAGATATTACCAAGAAAAACAAGCAGTTAATATCTATTTCTTTTAGCCAGGAGCTTTAGGTTTATTTTTTATTATTTCAACTGTCTGTTCTACTTTTATCCTTGTCTTCTTTATTCATATTCTTACTTATGAAAATAAACATTGATGCAATTCATTAGTTTATTAAGGATGAATAGGTAAGGAAAACAGTGGGAATGAATCTTGAAGTAGGCTATTTAGTGCTTTGTAAGAGCTAAGTTGCACAGTTGGATGGATGGAAAAGTACTTTTATTTGAAAAGGAATTACTGCCCATATTCCCCACCATCACAGATATTATTGTGCTTCAAAAAGACACCCTTTCCCAGTCTACCTGAAACTCCTTTATAGAAGAATTGGGGTGCTATATTATTTAGATTGGGCTTTTAAAATTTTTTTTTAGATTGACCTGTTTGGTAAATCAGATTGGTCTTTTTTTTTTTTGGTCTTTTGTCTTTTTTCCATGTCCGGCAACGGATCGCAACCCTCAGTGTTGCCCCCGCACCGGACCAGGGACCGGCAACGGGATCGCAAGCCTCGGTGTTGCTCCCGCGCCTCCCTCAGCCAGTGAGCGGGAACCGGTCTGTATGTGGGATCC